>NC_091439.1:29138575-29402917 GCF_964237555.1 Oryctolagus cuniculus
CTTTTGTAAGGGGAAGAGGGAAATGTACACTTTTTACAGCAGCAATATTTTGTATACTATGTTTATTTCATGTGATGAATATGCAAGGCGGTACACTGTGCACTGGACAGAATCAGAAATCCTCTGTTAATGTGGCCTGGAGCATAGTAGATGCTTGATCGTTTGGGTCTCAAAATGGTGTCCTATAAAGATAAAGGTGAGAGAGGAGGCAAAGCACACCATATGTCCACTGTTAGATTCTCCTAGAGGAAATTCAAATCCCTTTTATCTCTTAGATAATGAAAAGCACTGTGATACAGTTTTGGGTAAAAAGACATTATTTAAAAGCCTTCCAGTTTTGTGGATTAAAACCTTTTTATAAAGACCATTTATATTACTGTTTTAAAATGTGAGGCAATAAGAATTACTTTATGTTTGATTTGAAGTATCTTTGGTAATAGCTTCATGTAAATGAAGTGGTAATCCTCTCTTAAGATAGCAATAACTGAAAATGAAAGTGTTAATTTTACCTTGTTTGAGTAATCAGGGAACTTAGAAAATAATATCAAAACATTTTATAAATGATATCAAAGGAGAGTTAGTGTTGACCCAGGAATTTTACTTTTTTAACATTCGAAGGATAATTGGTTTATATGATAAAATATTATTTCAACTTTCTTAACTGGAGATAATGCCATTTATAAAGGAACATTTTATGTTTTCCCCTTTTTTATGTTGGTTAACATAATACAAAGAGATGTTCAGGAAAATGCTTGTTGATGAGGTTTATTCAGATTTGTATTAAAAGCATAGAGGTTGCATTATAGATCACCTTGTTTATAAGCATGGCATAGTTAATCATTATTTGAGACTGTCCTGTGCCTGATTATTTTAGCTCAATTCAGGGATGTTACATTGGGCAGGAAAACATGCACTGAGAAATTTCTAGCCACAGTTATTTAAGCATAATCCGAAAACATCTAGCCCAAAGGTAAGTTGCTATTTTCATCACAGTTGCCCGTGCCTAGGGAATAAGATGCATTCTTTATAATTGAATTGTTTTTTCCCACTTCTAACTGGAAACAAAATGAAGGGGGAGGGCATAAGTTTGAATAAGTTCTCAATATGCTGTAATCAAAAGGAAGCATTTCAGTCTGTGTGTATGAGAGAGTGAATGTGTCTGTGTATGTGTGTTTTAAGGTCAGAATTGGTTTTCTTTCATCTTGGTCAGTGGATAATGGGCATCAAGTTTGAACAGATAAAGCATAAACAGCCTTATTGTGATTGAAATGCTTATAGATTCTGTGCCAATTTTCCACCACTGTGTACTTTGTTGCTATTTAAAACCATATCAACTCTAACGGAAGAATAAATTATTTGTGATTTAAAAAAAAAGAGTAGGATTTTTTTCCACCAGATGTAGAGGGAAAAGTTTACTTTTGTAAGGAATTTGATAAAAACAAATGGGACAGACTTGTTCAGCAAGTCATGTGATAACCCGTGATTAGGAGGAATGTTATGAACTCAGAAAGGACAGTGAAAAAAGGTGGCACTCACAACTGGATTGCAGTTTCTGTGACCATTGATGAAACACCCCATCTCATGAAAACGGTACCTAGAGATTCTTAGAGGAAACCACTAGAAAACAGACATCTTAAAGACATCTGCTTATCAACTAAGTGCAGGGATCCAAAATTCAGATGTGGGTAGTTGAATTAAATGTGAGTAATTGGTAAACAGCATGGATTTAGAAAGTGAAGACCATGATATACTATTCAAAGGTTAAAAGGAACATTATTATTTTTTGAAGATTTATCTATTTATTTGAAGTGCAGAGTAACAGAGACAGGGACACACACACACACACACACACACACAGAGAGAGAGAGAGAGAGAGAGAGAAACAGAATTTTCCATCTACTAGTTCACTCTCTAAATAATGGCAAGAGCCAGGACTGGACCAGGCTGAAACCAGGAGCCAGGAACTCTATTCACGTCTCCCACAGGGGTGGCAGTGGCTCAAGTATATGGGCAATCATACCAGTCATCTACTGGGTTCTCAGACATAGTAGCCAGAAATGGATTATAAGTGGAGAAATCAAAATCTCAAACCAATACTAATATATTGGATGCTAGTTTTTAAGTAGCAGCTTAACCCACTGCACCAAAACATCAGCAGGAATGTCATTCTTAAGAAGAAGAAAGCATATACAGTTTTCAGAGAAACTACAGCATGTTTACGTATTCCAAACTAAAGGCAACCTGGATACCATGGCAGCTTTTGCAAGGCAAATATCAAGAGCTGTAGTGGAAAAGGTAACAGCAAACAAAGACAGACATGAAATTGGACAGCAGGCTGTGTAAGGTGTGCTATTGCTATCGTGGGAGACTAATAAGAGTGTTTGTGCCAATATAGAAGACAGTTTAGCTCAAGTAATGAGTCAAGTGAAAGCCAATTTAATAGATAAACCAGTATTATTCAATAAAATAACATACTGACTTGAAGATTTTATACAACTGGAAGTGGAGAGAGTTGCACAGCTGATAAATTCTCTCATATACCAAAAAAGAAATGAGCAGAATAAACAAAATTTTGAGAAACCATGGGTATATTCATATGGTCCAATATCTATGTAATGTCAATTCCAGACAGAAGTCAAAATGTACAAAAATCAGGAATTATAAAAATAAGGCAAAATAAAATAAAAATGAAGGCATTAAAGAAATTAAAAGTCCCAGCAGACCTATAAATTGAGTGTACATTAATTATGACAGTTATTGAAAGAAGGAAACATCCTCTCTCGAATTTAGTACCAGTAGCCTCCTTCAAAACACACACACACACACACACACACACACAAAACCCTAGGTTTGACTGGTAGATTTCTAATGATAAGTAATTATACAAATTTCACATGGATCAAAGATTTATTTGATTACTTTCTCGGAGTTCACATTTGGAAAATGTTAACCATGTATAAAGTTTGTAATATTATATATTTATTCTCTTTATTTCTCTTGGGCCATCGTCTACTGCTTTCTCAGGCCATAGCAGAGAGCTGGATGGGAAGTGGAGCAGCCAGGTCTCGAACCGGCACCCATATGGGATGCCAGCACTCCAGGCCAGGGTATTAACCCGCTGTACCATAGCACCAGCTATGAATGTACCATAGTACCATCTAAGAATGTTCTCCACAGATTTGCCTTTCTGTACATTTATATTAATGGCATTATAAAATATGAGGCATTTTATATTTGGTTTCTTTGATCTAACAGTATTTTTAAAGTCCATTCACATTAGTGTATACATCAGTACTTGATTTCTTTTTATTTTAAAATAATATTCCATTGCACCAATATATCACGGTTTGTATATTTATTCAACAGTTGATGGACTTAAATGGTTCCTGCTTTTGAATAATTATGTATAATGCTTCCATGAGCATCTCTGTATAAGTTTTGTTAAGACATGTATTTTGAGTAATCGTGATTGTATAGCTAGAAGTGGACTTGCAAGACCATAGGCCAATTCTAATTTTCTGAAAAAGTATCGGAGTGCTCTCAGAGTAGATGCATGATTTTGCAGCTCCATTAGTGATGTATGAGAGTTCCAGTTGCTCCCATCCTTGCCAACAACATTGGCATACTGAATGTGATATTCTTAGTAGGAAGTGTTTTTTTGTAGTTTTCATCTGTGTTTTTTTCATGGCTAATAGTGATGAGGAATATTTAATGCACATCTCTGCACCTTACTTAAGGTAATATCTATTCCAATCCCTTGCCTATATTTAATAGAGGGTGTCTATCTTTTAATTACTGAATTCTAAGAATTCGTTATATAATACAGGACATAAATCCCATATCAGATAATATGATTTACAATATCCTCTCTAATCCTGTGAATTATCATTTGCTTTTTATGACAATCCTTACAATATTAAAGGAGCTAATCTTGATAAATTACTATATATATATATGTATTTATATGTTTTTCTTGATTTTTTTATTTAATTCTTCTGATTTTGGGTTTGGTTCCAAAGGATTTTCCCTAAAAGATTTATTTCTATGGTTTGTTCTGAGTTTTATATATTTATTAGATTTTAGGTTATTTTTAAAGCTTTATTTTATTTGTTTGAAAGATAGTATTGACAGATAGGGAGAGTCTGAGAAAGAAAGAGATCTTCCACCTGCTGGTTCACTTGGCAAAGGGCTCCAAGAGGTGGGGCTAGACCTCACTGTAGCTAATAGCCTGGAACTGCATCTTGGTTTCCCACATGGGTACAGGGGCCCAAGTATTCAGACCATCTTCCTAGGTGCATGAGAAGAGAGCTGCATGAGGATTGGAAAAGCCGGGACTCTAACTGGAGCTCCAATATGAGTTGCTGGTATCATAGGTAGTGGCTTAACCCACTGCACCAAAACACCAGTCACTTAAGTTAATTTTTATATGGCATATTACAAGTCTAAATACATTTTTGCATGTAGATGTACAGTTGTTCCAGAATCATTTGCTAAAGAGATTATTTTTCCTTCTTTGAAATGTCTTGGCATATTGCCAAAAATCAATTGACCATAAATGTAGGGATTTATTTGTGGGCTCTGAATTCTATTCAGTTAATCTATGTGTCTATTTTTATGCCATTACTACGCAACCTTGATTACTGCAGATGTTTTAAAATTGAAAGTATGAGGCTTCCATGTCTGTTTTGCTTTTTTCTGGATTATTTTGATTATTATGGGTCCCTTGAATTTCCTTGTGAATTTTATGGTCAGGTAGTCATGTTCTTTAAAATATTTATGTGGTGGCCAGCGCCACAGCTCATTAGGCTAATCCTCCGCCTTGCGGCGCCAGCACACCGGGTTCTAGTTCCGGTCAGGGCACCGGATTCTGTCCCGGTTTCCTCTCTTCCAGGCCAGCTCTCTGCTGTGGCCAGGGAGTGCAGTGGATGGCCCAAGTGCTTGGGCCCTGCACCCGATGGGAGACCAGGATAAGTACCTGGCTCCTGGCTTCTGATCAGCGTGGTGCGCTGGCTGCGGCAACCATTGGAGGGTGAACCAACGGCAAAGGAAGACCTTTCTCTCTGTCTCTGTCTCTCTCTCTCTCACTGTCCACTCTGCCTGTCAAAAAAAAAAATATGTGTATTTTGATATTAATTGCAATGAGCCTATAACTAATATGGAGAATGTTATCATTGAACAATTTAAACCTTTTGAACCATAAACATAGAATGTCTTTCCATTCATGAACTCTGTATGTTTAATAATGTTTTGCATTTTTCAGAGTACATGTTTTTTAATTATTCTTGAATGTATTCCAAAATGTTATATTTTTATACTATTAGCACTTTTTAAATTTTGCTTTGTACCATTGTTCATTGCTAGAGTATATAAATGAAATTGATTCTTAGATACTCATCATATGTCATGCAAAGCTGCTTTATCCTTTGTTAAGGTACAGCTTTTGATACAGTAGTATAGTTTTTGCTTGGGGTGAGACCAACCCTTAACAGAGTACCTGGGGTACAGGTCTGTTCTGCTGGTTCCAGCTACCTTTGAATGCACGCCCTGAGATGCAGCAGGTGATGGTTCAATTACTTAATTCCCAGAAAGCATATAGGAGATTGAGACTTAGTTCCTGTTGTTGCTTCTACCTGATCCATCCCTAGTTGCTGTAGGCATTTGGGAAGAGAATCAGAAAATAAGAAACCTATCTTGTTGCCACTGATTTCTCAACAATGTTGCAGTGGATTCGTTTCTGAGAGGAGCAGCGTGGTGGTGGAAGAGGCTTGGAATCACCATACAGACCCCGGGAGTTGGGTGAAAGCAGGCTTGAGGCGAGCAGCCCGCAGACTCATTTATTTCAGTTGGTACAACATCTTATATAGCCAAGACCAGCCAATCTGGTCAAGGGGCGGTCTATGCCCCAACCAATCACAGCCTGTTGCCAGGCAGTTTCCAAAGCCATTCAATCACAGCCTGTTGCCAGGCAGTTTCAAATCCATCCAATCACAGCCTGTTGCCAGGCAGTTTCCAAAGCCATCCAATCACAGCCTGTTGCCAGGCAGGCTCCGTTGCCAGGTGGGTTTCAAAGCCATTCCTGAGTAACTGAAGCTCCCTTGCCAGTGGCCCCCTTGGCATGGCCTTTTCATTCCACCACACTATCTCTGTCTCTCTTTATTTCTGTGTGCCTCTCTGCCTTTCAAATAAATAAATGAAAAAATCTTTAAAATACTTATTTTCCTATAATTAAAAAAAATTAAAGCATTCAGGATAGCCATGTCGGAACATGATATCCATAAATTGCTACTAGTTAATTGTTTATGTTTTAGGAAAATCGATTTTTGTGTTTGTGTGTAATATACTAATCTATTCTAATTTATTTGTAATAGAACAGATACAAGGTTAATTCAGAAGACTTATGGAGAACTGAAATTAAAAGAATTTATGGAGAAAAAATTTAAAAATACATGTATTTTGGAGAAAAAAATGCCTAAAACAATGCATAGGATTTTTTTTTGAAAATCCCTAGTATATCTGCATATGGATGGTAATGTTGAAAAGAGAAGAAAAACATGAAAATAATAAAAGGAGGAAATCATGGATTAGCTGACATCCTAAGGACCGGTATTACAAGCATCAGTAATTAGTACAGTTTGTCCTCTTTTATTATCTTCTCCATCTAATTACAATGGTTCCTGGGGTAGATGACATAAAAGTAAAGAATTATATGATTAATTTCTCTAAGTCATTAAAAATAAATCAAAGGGAATCAAAAATATAAAAATCATATTTTAACCACTTCTCCCTTCAGTGTTCATTTTCCATTAATGCATTTTTGAGCCAAATGAGAACAATTATGTACTCCTCTTGATTTGTTCAGTGGAAGTGGCTCCTCTCTGACTTTCTGACAGCATGAGTGAAGGATGTTCATTATATTAGTGTTGATATAATCTTGAGCTCAGGAATAAAATCTTCTTGGTAAAATGCCATAATTCCTTTTGCAACAGATCAGCAAATAACTGTGAATGCCCACAGTTACAGTGTTATTCGGTCTCTTTAGTCTCACTAAACTAGTGAATAAGAATGTTTTGTTGATGCTAGCATTGTGCTGCAGCAGGTTAAGCTTCCACTTGCAATGCCAGCATCACATATCAGAGCACATAATGCACTCGGGAAAGTGGTAGATGATGCTCCAAGTACTTGGGCATCTGCCAGTCACATGGTAAACCTGGATGGAGTTATTGGGTCCTGGCTTTGGACTAGCTTAGCCCAGGCTTTCGTGTTTGTTTTGGGAGTGAACTGGAAGACAAAATATCTTTTTTCTGTCGCTCTCCTTCTTTGTGTAATTGTGCAATTCAAGTAAATAAAATAAATATTTTTTAAAAAGAAAATGTTCGGATGGGCATTGTGGCATTGCGATGTGGTATCCTACGTGGGTGCTGGTTCCTGCCCTGGCTGCTCTACTTCTGATCCAGCTCCCTGCTAATGGCCTGGAAAAAGCAGCAGAAGATGGCCTAAGTATTTGAGATTCAGCGCGATGTAGGGGACCCTGATGAAGCTCTTGCCTCTTGGCCTCAGCCTGGCTGAGCACTGGCCAATGTGGCCATCTAGGGAGTGAACCAGTGAATAGAAGACCTTTCTTATTTTCTGTACTCTCCCTCTCTCTCTAACTTATAAATAAGTAAATAAATCTTTAAAAATAAACAAAAATCATTTTTAAAAAAGAGAGAGAATGGTTTGGTGTATAATATTTTATTTAAAATTCAAGTGGCTCCATAAATTATATAGGGACAAATTTTAAAACTGTATGTGTAACATATACTAAGCCAAACTCCCCATACAATATAATGAGGAAAGAACTCAGCTGAAACTTTCACAGGATTCATAATTTACAGATGACACTATCTCAACATAAATTGTACATTACCTCTGTGATTTTATAGTCTTTTCAATTCTGTTACTAACAATCACAGCATCGGATCACTGGATAAATTTGACCAGATCTCATTATCTATAACCCTGTTTTGAGTTCTCATTTATGAAGCATATATCAAAGACTTAAGACGTTCAAATCTGGAAATGTCTCTGGGACACCAATTTCTACCCTATATCAGGTGGTAATTATTCTTGTTCTTTTCAATATCCCTTCATGTTTGTATCATTTTTTTTTTTTTTTTTTTTTTTTTTTTTTTTTTTTTTTTTTTTTTTTTTTTTTACAGGCAGAGTGGACAGTGAGAGAGAGAGACAGAGAGAAAGGTCTTCCTTTGCCGTTGGTTCACCCTCCAAGGGCCGCCGCGGCCGGCGCGCTGCGGCCAGCGCACCGCGCTGATCCGATGGCAGGAGCCAGGAACCAGGTGCTTTTCCTGGTCTCCCATGGGGTGCAGGGCCCAAGCACTTGGGCCATCCTCCACTGCACTCCCGGGCCACAGCAGAGAGCTGGCCTGGAAGAGGGGCAACCGGGACAGAATCCGGCGCCCCGACCGGGACTAGAACCCGGTGTGCCGGCGCCGCTAGGCGGAGGATTAGCCTAGTGAGCCGCGGCGCCGGCCTCATGTTTGTATCATTTAGAAAGGAAAGGGTCCAAGTGAGGCCTATGTACATTCTCTCTCCATCCAAGAACAAATGGTCATGAACAAAGCATACTTGCAAATATGATCGTGGGACATCTATCTATACATATCTTATATGGAGATATATAAGATATCTATATATCTATCTATGTAGATATCTATGTATAGATAGATAGATATAGATAGATAGATATAGATATCTACATAGATAGATATAGATATGGTATATAAATTTTTATTGGCATGTAAAGTGATATACAGATTATTTATGGAAACAAGCACAAATGTTTTGAATTTATGGAATATTCAAAAGTGGTACAGTTACATGGGTATGATGCAATGGAGAAAAATGTGAATATATTTGAAAATGAAGGAACCCCGTTTTATATCACTGCTCCTGCATATACAACCCAGAAACTGTGTAGTTTATCATAAAGTAAAAAAAAAAAAAAAAAAAAAAAAGAAGAAAAGAAAGATAGCTTATTTGGTGGGGAGCTACATATACTGTTTGGAGAGCAAGCATAAAGCCTCTACAGGTACCTGCAAGTTTGGTTTTAGTAGCTGCAACCTTTGAGTTATTAGTAAAGCTGATAATATCGAGAATTGTCTTGCATTTTCCTTCACAGTTAAATCCTTTTTGCTAACACAGAGATGCATTTCCCACTGTTGTATTTCCCTGTGTTATTATTAATTCGCACACATAATCGTATATCTAATTAAATACAGTGATACTCCACATCCACTAAGGCAGAGAAAGTATGGTCTTGTTAAGAAATGCATGAAAAATGCACATACATAGTTATACCTGGGGAATTACAGCAGGCAATAGTGGTAGTAATAACAATTGTGATAGTGGTACTAATAATAAATACATATTTCTTGTAATAATAAGGACAAAATTCCAAACATCTAAAATTGGCGTGGAAGCAGATCTACTCAATACTTTACTCCAACCCGAGGTGCACAGGCAATAGCTGCCAGTAAGCAGAATTAATGTTTCTTCTTTCGTAGCCATGCAGTGATTTAAACAAAAGAGATTATAATTTATTGCTATCTTAATTATTATATACATTTAAACAGAAAAATTCTATCTGAATCAGTACATTTTTGTTGTTGAAAATCAGGATTACTGGACAGGGAAAAGAAGTATCATTTAATAGAAATTTTCCTGATAAGACAATTTTCAGAATCTGTAGGCATATAGCAGGCACACATAGAAAGATGCATAGCAGTTAGCATCCATAAAAATCCTCAACATACCATATAGCACTACACATATTCTCCCCATTTTTTCTGCTGATGTCTGTGTTTTCTTTTGTATAATGTAAAACTTTCTATAAAATCACTGTTGGTCTTGCAGCAGTTACAGAAATAACAAAATTAATTTAGACACAATGAGAGTTTAGGGAGAAAAGCTGTTTTTCTGTTTCTAGCTTCTCAACTCCTTGTAATAAACAACAACAGCATTTTTTAAAAAAATAAAGACAACACAAAACAAGTTTTACAAATATCATTTTGGCCTTTACATGTTTCATATGCAGTTTTACAAAAGGCATGGTTACAAAGATACTTTAAATTTCTCATATATATAATATAGATACTGATATATATATATATATATGTACATATATATTATATGTATTCCTGTATAAATCGAACGCAAGTTACAAAGCATGTTCAGCACAAAAGTGTATAGCAATTTAAACACCATCTAAGATATAACACAATAAAATTTAATATTTTCTCAGGTAAATAATTATGTGCTACTAAACAGATAATAGTCATTTCAGATTTTTTCCTCTTTACTAAAAATTCAGATTACTTACTGATTAGCAATATGAGGAATTTCCTCACTTAGTATTGCAATAATTTATATCTATTGCTTTATTCTCCAGTGAGCTATCTTAAATCCAGCCATGGCTGGCGATGAGGCTCATTAGGCTAATCCTCCGCCTTGCGGCGCCGGCACTCCAGGTTCTAGTCCCGGTCGGGGCGCCAGATTCTGGCCCAGTTGCTCCTCTTCCACTCCAGCTCTCTGCTGTGGCCCAGGAAGGCAGTGGAGGATGACCCAAGTGCTTGGGCCCTGCACCCGCATGGGAGACCAGGAGGAAGCACCTGGCTCCTGGCTTGCTGGCCGTAGAGGCCGTCTGAGGGGTTAACCAACAGAAAAGGAAGACCTTTCTCTCTCTCTCACTGTCTAACTCTGCCTGTCAAAACAACAACAACAACAACAACAACAACAAAAGAAATAAATCCATGGCTGGATTTGCAAATATTTCTAAGAAAGTATATTTTTCAGATAAATGAAACTTAACTCCTTGAAAAACATAATGGATAACCCTGACGTAAATATATGTCAAACAAATCTGATTTCCTACATTCAACTCTATAACTAATTTGGGCAGGAATAAAATTTAAACCATTTTTGTCACACTGCAACATTTTTCTAACACATACAATGAAATGAATAATAGCAACAGTTTCTTATAGGAAATTTTTTATCACAGAATATATTCATTAAGGAGTATTTTTCTCATAGGAATATTTTTAGTAGGTCCACTCTTAATTCCAGAACTCCTAACCTTCATTGTCATTGGCAGATTAAAACATCAGAAACTTTGTTAGTAAGTTGATACTTGCACAGTTTGCTTTGTATTACTGTTCTCATGCAATACTTTAATTATGATATAAGCAAACTATTTATTTCTCAATTATTCAATTCCATCTACAATACAGCGATAATTGTGCAACACTCAAATATTTTAATAGAACTTATTAGTGTTATCACTTACTGTAAATACTTCTATTTTAAGAAAGATATCACTCATGTAATCAGTCTATCCTAGAACTTGACATATAAATGATTATCATTAGGGTCTGTTACTTGCTTCAATTTGTGATCAAACTAATAATACTGTATACGCCTTTAGCTCATAAAATGGACCAGGGAAACCTCGTTGTCCACGATCAACATAATACTGATTTATAAGATGATTCAAGGGGCCAGCATGTGGCATAGTGGGTTAAACTGCTAAATGCAATACAGCGGAAGATGGCCCAAGCATTTGGGTCTCAGTCACTCACTGGGAGACCTGGAAGAAGCTCCTGGCTCTGGCTTTTATCCTGGCCCACTCCTGGCTTTTGTGACCATCTGGGGAGTGATCCAGTATATGGAAAACCTCTCTCTCTCTCTCTGTCTCTCCATCTCTCTCTGTTACTCTGAATTTCAAATAAATAAATAAATATTTTAAATAAGATGATTGGGGTCAATATCACAGCTTTATAGTTGGTTTTAATATAAAAATTATAAATTTAATATAAAATAAGTGAATCAGTGAAAGTCATTTTTATAAAAACTTATAAAAAATATTTTGGAGAAATGCAGAAAGACGTTTTAGAAACATGACTATTATAAACTATCCAGGTCTCCTTGTCTGTTTACTTACATATATAACTATCTAAAAATGTTCAGGATGAATATTAGAAATAGATAATAGTTCTTGTTATATACCAGGTACTCTTCAAACAGTGTTTTATATTCGATTTTTACTTTATCCCAATGAGGTTTAACTACAAAAACCTTATTCTGTATAAAAGAAAGTTGAAGCAGAAGTAAGGTGAATGCTCCCTCTTCTCTCCCCAAAATATATATTTTTAAAAGGAAAAAAGGCCATGTTTGAATCCAGAGATTATCTTCCTCCAGTCTGGATGCTTAGTTGCTGTACAGTACTGTGAAATCTTCTTACATATTCCTTATCTCCGTATTAGCAATTTTCTGGGCATCACTTTTACTGATTGCTTCTTGATTCCCTGATAGTTTCATCTTCCAAACGTTGTGGCCCATGATCACCTATTCCAAGTGCTATTTTCTTGCATTTTGTCTGGCCTGTCACATTAACTAGAGAAAAAAAATGCTAATAAAGGCAGTGAACTTTGTTAGACAACTAATCTTCCAATTATAATGCATGGTTCTACATTAAATCCTGCGATGACTACTGTAGGTTATTTCAAGCAATGCAGCAGCCTTGGGTTACATGATCTAAGATTATTTTTTTTTAACTTTTATTTAATGAATATAAATTTCCAAAGTACGGCTTATGGATTACAATGGCTTCCCCCCCATAACATCTCTCCCACCCGCATCCCTCCCATTTCCCACTCCCTCTCCCCTTCCATTCACATGAGGATTCATTTTCGATTCTCTTTATATACAGAAGATCAGTTTAGCATATATTAAGTAAAGATTTCAACAGTTTGCACCCACACAGAAACATAAAGTGAAAAATAATAGATGATTTTTAAATGATGATGAAATCAGATCAGAACTATTGTCATGTTTAATCCCACCGAGAGTCAAGTTGGGAATTAATAATTTCTTCTTTTTTTTTTTTACAGAAGATCAGTTTAGTATACATTAAGTAAAGATTTCAACAGTTTGCACCCCATAGAACCACAAAGCGAAATATACTGTTTGAGTACTCATTATAGCATTAAGTCTCAATGTACAGCACATTAAGGACAGAGATCCTACATGAGGAGTAAATGCACAGTGACTCCTGTTGTTGACTTTACAAATTGACACTCATGTTTATGGCATCAGTAATCTCCCTATGCACCAGTCATGAGTTTCCAAGGCTATGGAAGCCTTTTGAGTTCACCAACTCTTATCTTGTTTAGACAAGGTCATATTCAAAGTGGAGGTTCTCTCCTCCCTTCAGGGAAAGGTACCTCCTTCTTTGAAGACCTGTTGTTTCCACTGGGATCTCACTCACAGAGATCTTTCATTTAGTTGTTTGTTTTTTTTTTTGTTTTTTTTTTTTTTTGTTTGTTTTTTTTTTGCCAGGGTGTCTTGGCTTTCCATGCCTGAAATACTCTCATGGGCTTTTCAGCCAGCTCCGAATGCCTTTAGGGCTGATTCTGAGGCCAGAGTGCTGTTTAGGACATCCGCCATTCTATGAGTCTGCTGAGTCTCTCGCTTCCCATGTTGGATCACTCTCCCCTTTATTTATTCTATCGGTTAGTATTAGCAGGTACTAGACTTGTTTATGTGCTCCCTTTGACTCTTAGTCCTTTCATTATGATCAATTGTGAACTGAAATTGATCACTTGGACTGGTGAGATGGCATTGGTACATGCCACCTTGGTGGGATTAAATTGGAGTCCCCTGGTATGTTTCTAACTCTACCTTTTGGGGCAAGTCAGCTTGAGCATGTCCCAAATTGTACATCTCTTCCCTCTCTTATTCCTACTCTTATGTTTAACAGGGATCACATTTCAGTTAAATTTCAACACTTAAGAATAACTGTGTATTAATTACAGAATTAAACCAGTCATATTAAGTAGAACAGACAAAAAAACTACTAAGAGGGATAATGTATTAAGTTGTTCATTAACATCAGGGCTATGCTGATCAAGTCACCGTTTCCCATAGTGTCCATTTCACTTCAACAGGTTTCCTTTTTGGTGTTCAGTCAGTTGTCACCGATCAGGGAGAACATATGGTATTTGTCCCTTTGGGACTGGCTTATTTCACTCAGCATGATGTGTTCCAGATTCCTCCATTTTGTTGCAAATGACTGGATTTCGTTGTTTCTTACTGTGGTATAGTATTCTAAAGAGTACATATCCCATAATTTCTTTATCCAGTCTACTGTTGATGGGCATTTAGGTCGGTTCCAGGTCTTAGCTATTGTGAATTCAGCTGCAATAAACATTAGGCTGCAGACCGCTTTTTTGTTTGCCAATTTAAATTCCTTTGGGTAGATTCCAAGGAGTGGGATGGCTGGGTCGAACGGTAGGGTTATCTTCAGGTTTCTGAGGAATCTCCAGACTGAATTCCATAGTGGCTTGAGCAGTTTGCATTCCCACCAACAGTGGGTTAGTGTCCCTTTTTCCCCACATCCTCGCCAGCATCTGTTGTTGGTAGATTTCTGCATGTGAGCCATTCTAACCGGGGTGAGGTGAAACCTCACTGTGGTTTTGATTTGCATTTCCCTGATTGCTAATGACCATGAACATTTTTTCATATGTCTGTTGGCCATTTGGATTTCCTCTTTTGAAAAATGTCTATTGTGGTCCTTGGCCCATCTCTTATTTGGGTTGTTGGTTTTTTTTTTTTTTTTTGTGGAGTTTCTTGATTTCTTTGTAGATTCTGGTTATTAACCCTTTATCCGTTGTATAGTTTGCAAATATTTTTTCCCATTCTGTCGGTTGTCTCTTCACTCTCCTGACTGTTTCTTTTACAGTACAGAAACTTCTCAATTTGATGCAATCCCAATAGTTGATTTTAGCTTTGACTGCCTGTGCCTCCCGGGTCTTTTCCAGAAATTCTTTGCCTGTGCCAATATCTTGAAGGGTTTCTCCAATGTTCTCTAGTAACTTGATGGTGTCAGGTCATAGATTTAGGTCTTTAATCCATGTTGAGTGGATTTTTGTGTAAGGTGTAAGGTAGGGGTCTTGCTTCATGATTCTGCACGTGGAAATCCAATTTTCCCAGCACCATTTATTGAATAGACTGTCCTTGCTCCAGGAATTAGTTTTAGATCCTTGATCAAATATAAGTTGGCTGTAGATGTTTAGGTTGATTTCTGGTGTTTCAATTCTGTTCCATTGGTCTATCCATCTGTTTCTGTACCAGTACCATACTGTTTTGATTACAACTGCCCTGTAGTATGTCCTGAAATCTGGTATTGTGATGCCTCTGGCTTTGTTTTTGTTGTACAAGATTTCTTTATCTATTCGAGGTCTCTTGTGCCTCCATATAAATTTCAGCACCATTTTTTCCAGATCTGAGAAGAAGGTCTTCGGTATCTTGATTGGTATTGTACTGAATCTATAAATTGCTTTTGGGAGAAAGGACATTTTGATGATATTGATTCTTGCAATCCATGAGCATGGAAGATTTTTCCATTTCTTGGTATCCTCTTCTATTTCTTTCTTTAAGGTTTTGTAATTTTCATCGTAGGGATCTTTAACGTCCTTGGTTAAGTTCATTCCAAGGTATTTGATTGTTTTTGTAGCTATTGTGAATGGGATTGATCTTAGAAGTTCTTCCTCAGCCATGGCATTGTCTGTGTATACAAAGGCTGTTGATTTTTGTGCATTGATTTTATACCCTGCTACTTTGCCAAACTCTTCTATGAGTTCCAATAGTCTCTTAGTAGAGTTCTTTGGGTCCCCTAAATATAGAATCATGTCATCTGCAAAGAGGGATAGTTTGAGTTCTTCCTTCCCAATTTGTATCCCTTTAATTACTTTTTCTTGCCTAATAGCTCTGGCTAGAACTTCCAGAACTATATTGAATAGCAGTGGTGAGAGTGGGCATCCCTGTCTGGTACCAGATCTCAGTGGAAATGCTTCCAACTTTTCCCCATTCAATAGGATGTTGGCTGTGGGTTTTTCATAGATTGCTTTGATTGTATTGAGGAATGTTCCTTCCAAACCCAGTTTGCTTAGAGTTTTCATCATGAAGGGGTGTTGTATTTTATCAAATGCTTTCTCTGCATCTATTGAGATAATAATATGGTTTTTCTTCTGCAGTCTGTTAATGTGGTGTATCACATTGATTGTCTTGCGCACTTTAAACCATCCCTGCATACCAGGGATGAATCCCACTTGGTCTGGGTGGATGATCTTTCTGATGTGTTGTTGCATTCTATTGGCCAGAATTGCATGTGTCCAGGAATCTATCCATTTCTGATAGATTTTCTTGTTTGCTGGCATACAGGTCCTTGTAGTAATTTCTGATGATTCTTTTTATTTCTGTGGTGTCTGTTGTTACATTTCCTTTTTCATCTCTGATTTTATTAATTTGGTCTTTTCTTTTTTTAGTTAGTTGGGCCAATGGGGTATTAATTTTGTTTATTTTTTCAAAAAACCAGCTCCTCGTTTGGCTGATTTTTTGTAATGTTTTTCTTGATTCAATCCTGTTAATTTCTTCTCTGATTTTAATTATTTCTCTTCTCCTACTAGATTTGGGTCTGGTTTGCTGTAGGTTTTCTAGATCCTTGAGGTGAATTGAAAGCTCATCTATTTGGTGCCTTTCCAATTTCTTGATGTAGGCACCTATTGATATAAACTTTCCTCTTAACACTGCTTTTGCTGCATCCCATAAGTTTTGGTATGTTGTGCTGTTATCCTCATTTACTTCTAGAAAATTTTTGATTTCTCTTTTAATTTCTTCTATGACCCATTGTTCATTCAGGAGCATGTTGTTCAATCTCCATGTGTTTGCGTATGCTCTAGGGATTCCTGAGTTGCTAATTTCCCACTTCATTCCTTTATGGTCTGAGAAGCTGCATGGTATGATTCTAATTCTTTTGAATTTGCTGAGACTTGCTTTATGGCCTAGTATGTGGTCAATCCTAGAGAAGGTTCCATGTACTGCTGAGAAGAATGTAAAATCTTTAGCTGTAGGATTGAAAGTTCTGTATATATCTGTTAGATCCATTTGGGCTATGGTGTCATTTAAATCTACTGTATCCTTGTTGATCTTCTGTCCTATTGATCTGTCTGTTTCTGAAACTGAAGTATTGAAGTCCCCCAGTACTATTGTATTAGGGTCTAAGTCTCCCTTTAAGTCCCTTAACAAACCTTTTAGATAAACTGGTGTCCTGTAGTTAGGTGCATATACATTGATAATTGTTATATCTTCCTGTTGAATTGATCCCTTAATCATTATGTAGTGACCCTCTTTGTCTCTCTTAACAGTTTTTGTGGTAAAGTTTATGTTGTCCGATATTAAGATGGCTACACCCGCTCTTTTTTCATTTCTGTTGGCATGGTATATCTTTTTCCAGCGTTTCACTTTCAGTCTGTATGGATCTTTGTTGGAAAGATGTGTTTCTTGTAAGCAGCAAATAGATGGGTTTTGTTCCTTAACCCAATCAGCCAATCGGTGTCTTTTAACTGGACAGTTCAGGCCATTAACATTCAATGTGACTAATGAAAAGTGTTAACTTTACCCTGCCATTTGCCAAAGATAAGTTCTAATATATGCTTTGAATTCCCTGTGATCTTTTGCTCTGAGGTTTCCTTCCTTTACCTTCTTTCATATTGATGACCGTGTTTCTGTGTTTCTGTGTGCAACACATCTTTAAGCATCTGTCTTTTTTAAGATTTTATTTATTTATTTGAGAGGTAGAGTTACAGACAGTGAGAGAGACAGAGAGAAAGGTCTTCCTTCTGTTGGTTCACTCCCCAAACGGCTGTAATGGCCAGGGCTACGTCGATCCGAAGCCAGGAGCCAGGTGCTTCTTCCAGGTCTCCCACATGGGTGCAGGGGCCCAAGGACTTGGGCCATCTTCTGCTGCTCTCCCAGGCCACAGCAGAGAGCTGGATTGGAAGAGGAGCAGCCGGGACTGGAACCTGCGCCCACATGGGATACCGGCACCACAGGCAGAGGATTAACCTACTGTGCCACTGTGCTGGCCCCTCTAAGATCCTTTTAAAATATGCTAGGTAAATCTCCCAAAAGTGTTGTGAAGGGTTGCAAATACTATTTGTTCACATCTCCTGGAGTAGACTTAGGATGATGCATTATGTTTATTTATGAACAATCATATGAAAATGTTATACTTGCATGAAAATTCAAGCTCAAGTCTATGCATTTTCTGATGATTTCTATGTCACAACTTTACTTCATGAAATCAATTTGAAAAAATAATACCATAGGAGTAGAATTTTTTGCAGTTCTAGTCAGTGAATGTTAAGTTTATACTCCTTACTCCACCAATCCCCTTCTCCCCTGCATCATTATAGCTTCTAGCTTAAAACTTACATGTCCTTAAAATCTTTCAGCAGGTATTATGTTATATTTCTATGAACCAAACTCTAGTATCTGTGATTTTTCTTACCTTAAGGCTACTAAGAATATTTCTATGGAAAAACACTGTGAGAATTGATCAGAGGGGAGAGTTGAACTGTGATACATTTGCGATAGAAAACTCATCTAAAATGATCTCTGGGTCTGTTGAGATGGTTCTCACAGTGTTCTAAACTATGAAAACTGCGTTTTACCTTTAAATATATCATACACTATTATCTTGTGCTGCCACTCAGGAGGAGCTATGACTGGAAAGCTTGTTGTCTCTCTTTCACAGAGAATAGTTCCTCAGTGGAACTTATCTGAGAAGGAGATTTTTCTTTCATACCACTATAGGAAAAACATTTAACACTGCTATATAATCAGAAATTTTCTATGAGCTTACATATAATACATATTTTTTAAAGATTTGAAAGGCAGAATTACAGAGAAGCAGAGGCAGAGAGAGAGAGAGAGAGAGAGAGAGAGAGAGAGATCTTCCGTCTGTTGGTTCACTTCTCAGATGGCCACAATGGCTAGAGTTGTGCAGATCCAAGCTTCTTCTGGGTCTCCCATGCTGGTACAGGGGTCCAAGCACTTGGGCTATCTTTTATGGCTTTCCCAGGCCATAGTAGGGAGCTGGATCGAAAGTGGAGCAGCTGGGACTTGAACTGGTGCCCATATGGGATGCAGGCATTGCAGGCAGCAGCTTCACCTGCTATACCACATCACGGGCCCCATACACTATATTTCTATCTCTAAGAGTTGAATTTGCCACCACCATTATTTTTCTATTCCCAGACCAATGTGTCAACCACTTTCTCTTCATTTCAATTTTAGAGATATGGTCAACATCTGCTGTGCCTCTGTCTGTACATATGTATATATTTACTTTTCATCTTTTTGCAATAGAGAGTGTGATTCAAATTTTGAAAGCAATCTAAGGCAATAAAAGTTTTAAAAAATCATTTAAATTCATATCCTCATTGGCTCACCCTTTGAAACAACTCCTTTCAGTGAACATTTTCTTTATCATTCCATTTTACCATGCCATTTCTAAAAATGATTTCCTGGATTCACATATACACTTTGAACAGTAAATTGCTTAATATGTGTCGCTCCCCCATTCACGGAGGAATGACACAGGACCTTGCGCTGTTCTTTTGTCTGCTCGGCCCTTCCCGGGTTTGCTGCTGGTTCTTCCCCGGTTGGCTGCTGATCCCTTCCACCTCCGTGGAAGGGCAGCTCCCCCTGCCACTTTCCCCACTTCCGCAGGGGAGCGGCACACCCCCGGCCGGCTCTCTCGGGGGCTGCACAGGTGTTCCTTCAGATAGATGTTCCTGGTGCATGTTGTCTCTCTCCTCCTTTATAGTCCTCTTCCACCAATCCCAACTCTGCTACCCACACGCCGAGTACACTGCTCTCCTCCAATCAGGAGCAGGATCAGCTCCTGCAGGTTATTGGTCGAACTGGAGACAGCTGTGTAAAAGTTGTTTACTCCCTTCTCAGCGCCATATTGTGGGAGAGCAGATGCATAGAATAAGTCTTAATTCCAGTAACTTAGTCTAGTCCGAGTTGCTCCCCACAATTCCCCCTTTCTTTTTATTTTTTGGCGCTGATACGCACCTGTCTTCGGTGCCCCACGGCACACACTCTGCTCTGCTTGCTGGAGTTGCCCACAGGTGCTTACAAGCCCTACCAATCAGGCAAACCGAATCCGGGTCCTCTCTTCGCCATGTTGTGAGGAGGTTTTTAGGCGCTGATGCATGCCTGTGTTCGGTGCCCTGCAGTGCATGCTCTGCTCGAGCTGCCTGCAAGTGCTTATCGCCTTACTAATCAGGCAGACCAAATCCGAGCTTTCTCATTGCCGTATTTTGGGGAGACTTATTGGTGTTGATAACGTGCCTGTCTTCGGTAACCTGCAGCGGATATTCTGCTAGCCGCCCGCAGGTGCTTATCGTCTTACTAATCAGGCAGACCGAATCCAAGCCCTCTCATTGCCATGTTGTGGGGAGGCCTTATTTTTCTCTATTTCTCTATCTCCGGGCATTCCTATTTCTCCTATTTTACTTCTATCTGCCAGCATTCCTATTTCTCTCATTTCACTTCTATACTTCTGTTTCTCTTATCCCCTTTTCTTCCCGGCACCCGCCCTGAGACAGCTTCTTGGCGCCTCGCCCCGCGGTGGCTTCCCAGCTCTGCGCTGCTTCAGCCAGCGCTTCTCTCATCTGCGTGGCTTCCCGGCTTCGCGCGCGCTCCCCGGTCTCCACGCCAGCCCTGCGCTCTATCTACTTGCGCCCCATGCGCTCTCTCCGCTTTTGCCCCGCGCGCTTTCTCTGTGCTCGGCAGCTTCCGCGAATCACAGCCTAGCTCACGTTTCCACCATCGGTTGGTTTAGTTTTCAGTCTAATCTCCCCGGGCTAACCTGACGAAATCCAACCTAGCTTACGTCTCCGCCTTTCGGTTTGGCTTCCAGTCTTTTGCTCCCCGGGCTAAATTGACGAATTCCAACCTAGCTTACGTCTCTGCTTCTGGTTTTAGTTTTTTGCCTTTTGCTCCCCGGGCTGACTTGAGGAATCCCAACCTAGCTTACGTCTCCGCTTCGGCCTGCCCGCGGCTTCATCCTCCCTAACATATTTTTCTCTACCCGGTATGTTCCCTAACTTTTCTTCCAACAATATTCCCCTCTCATTTCTCCTGGCTTCTCCCCACAGTCCATATCCGAGTCTAAGTTTCTTCTAGCTTTCACTTTCGCTTTCAACCATAGATTTCTCCTAACTTCCCCGCCATAGTCCATATCCGAGTCTATGTTTCTTCCAGCCTTCACCTTCGCTTTCAATCCTAACTTCTTCCTGCACTTTTTCCGTCCGGCTTTTCCCTATGCTCTTCCCTAGTCTCTCTCTCCGGTATTTTCCCACTTCTTCCTGCTTCTTCCCTCCTAGGTTTCCTATCAGAGTCACGGCACCATTATGTCGCTCCCCCTCTTTGTGGAGGAATGACACTAAACCCTGCGCTGTTCTTTTGTCTGCTCGGCCCTTCCCGGGTTTGCTGCTGGTCCTTCCTGGGTGGGCTGCCGACCCTTCCACCTCCATGGAAGGGCAGTTCCCCCTGCCACTTTCCCCACTTCCGCGGGGGAGCCGCACACCCCCGGCTGGCTCTCTCGGGGGCTGCTCAGGTGTTCCTTCAGATAGATGTTCCTGGTGCATGTTGTCTCTCTCCTCCTTTATAGTCCTCTTCCACCAATCCCAACTCTGCTACCCACATGCCGAGTACGCTGCTCTCCTCCAATCAGGAGCAGGATCAGCTCCTGCAGGTCATCACTCAAGTTGGCGAGAGGCAACTGCGTAAAAGTTGTTTACTCCTCTCCCAGCGCTATATTGTGGGAGAGCAGATGCATAGAATAAGTCTTAATTCCAGTAACTTAGTCTAGTCCGAGTTGCTCCCCACAAATATGGTCTTCCACAATCTGGTGAGTAGTTCCCACCCTAACTCCCTCTTCAGTCCTACACTTCATTAATTTAGCACTTCAGTAATAAAGAACTTCCTTCTTTTTCAAATGAAATATTATCTTTCTCTTTCATAGATTCATTTCATTGTAATTTAAGGAATGATAACAATAAAGTAAATCATCATATTTTAATACACCAAACAGCTATACTAATGTTATTTTTATTTATTTATTTGAAAGTTAGAGTTACACAGAGAGAGGAGCAGCAGAGAGGTCTTCCATCTGGTGGTTCACTACCCAATTGGCCACAATAGCCGGAACTGCACTGATCTGAAGCCAGGAACCAGGAGCTTCTTCAGGGTCTTTCCCGTGGGTGGAGGGGCCCAAGGAATTAGGCCATCTTGTACTGTTTTCCCAGGCCATAGCAGAGAGCTGGATTGGACATGGAGCAGCCAGGTCTCGAACCAGTGCCCTTATGGGATGCCGGCACTTCAGTCCAGGGCGTTAAACCGCTGTGCCACAGTGCTGGTCCCTAAATGTCCTTTTGTATTTTCCCCTGGGTATCTTCTGTTGGATTATCTGCTGATGTTAAAAAGTACATTTGGAACAGGAACTGTTGCTGCAGCTTATGTTCAGGAAGATTTTAACTAAATCTATCTTAATTTCCCACAGAGCATCTAGCATACATGGAATATAGCTAAATAAAAGATTAAATGAAATAATAAGCATTGTCATTTTATTGTGTTTTGATTTGATTTATGCATGGATCAGATAAAATGAACACTTTTCAGCTTTCAAATGTAATTGTGGCTAAGAAACTGAAGCTAGTGATTGCTTTCCTCTATGTGTTTCACATAAAACATTTTCATGGAGTGCAGCTGAGTCTTCCCGACACCTTGTGAAGACAGTGTGTGACTGATTGAATTGAAGCAAGTTCAATGTCTCACATCTTGGATTTTTATTTTTTGGAAAATCAACAAGGTTAATGAAACAAATTTTATTTATCTGAATGTCACTTTAGGGTGCAAATTGGATTTAAAATTAGGAAGGTGTTTTACTAAGTGTTTTTGGCTCGAGATGCTTTAAAATCAGAGAAGTATTATGAGAATGAAGCTTTAGATATAAACATTAAATTTCCTGAGCAGGATCTGTTCTCTATTATTTTCAATTTGGGGAGTAAACTGTCACTGCTGACTCATAACCATATCATCCAATCTTCCTTTCTTTATAATGACCTCAGGGGTGAAATGAAGTATCAGTTACAAAGTTACACAAGACTGAAAAAAAAAGTTCTCCTAGAATAAAGAACAAACAATATAGCAATTCTACAAGATTAGTTTGGAAAGAAGTTTAATTATGATTCAAATTTTGCTATTATATTTCAAATTAAAAATGAGTCTCAGTTTCACTCTTCTGATCAGAACAATTGATTCTTGACCCTTTATCTAAACATTTTTTACTATCTAGAGGATTCAGCTTTTTTTTTTCTTTTATCTCCTGATATACTTAGCTGTTTTAGCCCTTATTGCACTCTCTTTCCTCTTAATCTCTACATTAGTCCATATTGCATTCTAATTACATTCCGCTTTTAAGACTTTCCTATTGTTTCATGTTTTCATTTCAGTATCTCCAACAATTCAGAAGGAATTTTAATTACAAGGATTCTGTCTCCAATTCTTTCTAGAATCCTAATGCAAGCCACTTGAATTAAATACGTTGCAGGCAACTAAGACAAATCTGAGAGTAATTAGAAAAGCACTTTTATAGATAGCAAGTGAAACAAAAAAATATTGCTTGCAATAATCCTCTTCCCTTTTATATGCATTAAAGTTCTTGGTGTTTTTTCATTCATTTTTTCCTTTTACTCTTTTCTGTTTACCTTTATCTTGTCTTTGACTTATCCATGCAATTTGGACAAATAAAAATTCATTTGTTTGATCACCAGAATTCAAGGTTAAATACATATCAAATTTTTATTTTCTACTTCAAACTAGATAAAGGTATAAATTAAAAATATTTATATTTTCCCATACAATGCATATATCAATGATGCAAAATAATCATTTGATTTGGTTATTTATAATCATTCTTATCTCTCCTGCTTTGGAAAATATTATATCTATCAGAGTAAATTTAAATAAAAATCAGTTTCCCTTTTTAAAATATTAATACCAATCTGAAACAATATAAAAATGATTTGACATTTAGCTAGCACTGTTTTGACTACATGCATGAAGTTTATTAAGGCAATACAATTTTGTATTATAGTTCATTGACCTGTTATGTTTAGAAATTTCTAGGGATTATGTAACCACAGAATTGGAACTCAGGTGTAAACTTCATAGGACTTTTTAGTTCTTTTTAATTTTATTTAATATTTGCTGGCATTGAATGTAGCCCCATCTGATAATAATTGTATATGTAACAAGCATATATATGACTATTTTAAATCATTTCATTACATACTATGTTATACATACTATATTTTATATGGAATCTATATGTATACTATACTCTCCACTCAGTCTCCAATTAGTAGTATATTTATGCATCTGCAACTTGTGGGGATGAGGAAAGAAGCATGAAAATGCTCAAGGATAAGTGGGTGCAAATGCAATTGGTTTCTGTTTCTCAGGATTTTTCAAAATAATAGATTTAAGTGTGCATAATGATCCAAATGTTCCTAAGAATGAATTCTGGAACTAAGTGCTTGAGGATGTATCTCTTGGATCACTGGAGAACTATTTATTGTGTTATAATAGTAACACTAAGTGAGAATGTGCTCTTAAAGGATGTGCCTTCTTAAACATTTAGCTATCTGTAGTGATACATACCTAAGTTGAAGTACTTTCTTGCTACACTTTGAAATGTTTCAAATGGAAGTATAACCATATTTGCCTAAAAATTTTACCAGAAAAAAACTGCCTTTTATTCTGCAACATTTTTGAATCTAATATTTTTGTAAAAAAACACATTGAAAATGAATGGATATGTGTAAATGGTATATGTAGCAGCTTTAAAAACAGATTTCCATAGCAGAGACAGGGGAAACAGAGAAATGAAAAGATGAGGCATCTGAATCTATGAAGAACTCATTTAAGGAACCCAGTGAGATAGAGGACATAATTTTCAAGGAGTTCAACTCACTAAAGATATTCTGTTCCAATTTTCAAATGTTACTCGTGGTATAGGATAAAACACAGTATAATTAAACTTTACAGAAATAATAAAAATTATTTAAAATTTTCTCAGTAAATCAATTATGTTAATAAATATTTTACTATTATTCCAATTGACTTTTTCATACTGACAATATGCCATATACTATATTTGTGATTTGAAAAAACTCTGTGGTTAAATTTAATATCACTCTTGGCTATTAGGTCGTATTACTATTTTTATCACATAGATAGACATATTGGTTCTTGTAATAGACAGAAAGTTTATTTTACTTCTAACTTACTAAATGCCATTAGAGGAAATCAAGTGTGACATAAATAATGTCAATATCCATACTCCTAACTGCTATAGAAATGTATATGTTTTTAAAGATTTATTTATTTATATGAAAGAGCTGCAGAGAGAGAAGGAGACACACACACACACACACACACAGAGAGAGAGAGAGAGAGAGAGAGAGAGAGAGAGAGAAAGAGAGATCTTCAATGTACTGGTTCATTCTACAAATGGCCATAAAGACCAGAGATGGGACAAGCTGAAATTCAGGAGCCAGGAGCTGTTTCTGGACCTTCCACATGGCTGCAGGGGCCCAAGCACTTGGCTTATCTTTTGCTGTTTTCTTAGGAATATTAGCAGGGAGCTGGATCAGAAGTGGAGCACCTGGAATGTGAACCAGCACCCTAATAGGATGCCACATTGCACATGATGGCTTCAGTGGCTATGCCACAATGCCAAAGCCAGACATGAATACTTGTTTAGAATAATTCTAATAAGGAATTTAAAGGAGAAAATTAGAGAAATTAATTAAATGGAAGGATGTTTATCTGTGACAACTAACTGAGCACCTAAAAGGAAACTATAGAAGTGAAACTGATAATATGAGAAGCAATGACTTGATCTGCCCTTGTCCTGACTGTCGAGGAACAGTTTACTATTTTATTCTTTTTGGTATTTTATTTTTCTACTTACTACCATTGGTTGAACTCTTTATTTAACACAGAATTGTTCTTGGGTGTTTAAAGCCAATTGACAATTGATCATTGTTAAAAATAAGAGTGGGAAATAGGAGACAGAGGAGATATACAGTTCAGCACACGTTCCCTTGAACTTACCCCTGAGGATGAGGCTAAAAACTTTCCAAGGGACTCCAAATCCCATTAAGTTGGCAGGGACCAATGCTATCTTACTAGTTAAAAGTGATCAGTTTAAGTTAATAACTGATCATAAAGATAGGATTAAGTGTCAAAGAGATCACATAAATAAGACCAAGTATCTGCTAGTAATAATTGGTAGAATTAAAAAGGAGAGAACGATCCAACATGGGAAGCAGGACACACAGCACACTCATAGAGTAACAAATGCCCTAAACAGCACTCTGGCCTTAGAATCAGCCGTTAAGGCATTTGGATCTGGCTAAAATGCCCATAAGAGCATTTCAGGCATGGAAAGCAAAGGCACTGTGGCAAAAAATGTTCCACATGAAGGATCTCTGCGAGTGAGAGCCCCTCGGAAAGAAGGGGCCATCAAAGAAGGAGGTACCTTTCTCTGAAAGGAGGAGAGAACTTCCACTTCGTTTATGGCCTGGTCAAAATAATGTCAGAGTTTGTGGACTCAAGAGGCTTCCACAGACTTGGCAGCTCATGACAAGAGCCTCAGGTGATCACTGATGTCATAAATAAGAGTGTCAATTGTTAAATCAACAACAGGAGTCACTGTGCAGTTGCTCCCCTCTGTAGGACCTCTGTCCTTAATGTGTTGTACTATGAGAATTATTGGTAAAACTTCTCTTTAAACAGTAAAAAAAAAAAAAAAAGGGAAGGACATATGGCATTTTCATGATCTGTACTGATTAACAAAATTGTGAAAAAGATGACTACTTCCATTCTTCTCAGAAGCACAGAGCACCATCAGCACATTGATCTTTCATTAAGCACCAAACCATACAACAGTTGTTACACTCCTAGAAGATATATATGCACAGTTCTGTGTCATGGTTCTAGACATGAATCTCTTTGCAAATCCTGTTGCCCTACATCACTGGAGAGACAGAAACTTCATCCTTGGGAAGAAATATACATCCAGTTACCAGAAGGCATGCAAGACATCACAAAAATGTAAAGATTCTGAGCTGGAAAAAGTAAATGGAAAGTTTCTGCAAGAATCCAAAGTCTGATTTATCATTTTGTTTATGATTTATTATTGTCTGACACATTTGGAGTTCTGAAATCATTCCTTAGCTAAAGGAAAGCAGCAGCTAGGAAGCTACCATTCATTTCCACCTTGCTTAACACCAGTCTTCAAGAAATTCTTTAATGCCCCCTTCCAGAATTAGCTCTTTTCCTCAAAGAGAAGTTGTGATGAAAGTGGAACATCTCAGCATCATAAATACAAGCTGGACAGAGCAGTAGTACTTGAATTTGTCTTTTATCTCTTCTTCTTTTTCTAAACTACTCTTATTTATTTCATTGCCTCCTTTAGTTTAGGACTCCTAAGACATAACTTGGAGGTTGAAATTTGTATTGGGATGTTTCTGAGAGAGGGATATGGGGAGCAACACTTATAAGGGAACCAGGAAGAACCATGCAGATACTGAGTGTAAACTGGGATGCCTCTACTAAGGGGAAACTGAGGGGTGGCCTTGGAGCAACTGAAAGGGCCAATTGTGGGATGTAGGCCATGTGGGGGAGGTAGTGGGAATCTTGAACAACACATCTTAGCATTGACCTTATATCTGTTCTTTGTGAGATATCAGCATGAAATGGAGTCAAGTAAGATTTATCTAAGAATCCCCAACAAAGAAAATCCATTAAAATGCTGTCCAATATTTAAAAAAAAAAAACTATTTTTGTTGTCATAGTCAAGTTTACTTAAACTGAGAAATTGCTACACTTACTTATAATGCACAAACTGCCCAAGAAACACTCTGCCAACTCTCTGAATTTGGGCCAGTTTAGCTCAGTATTGTCAAATAACAGGGGTTTGTGGATTATTTGTAATCATAGGTCCCTTGACTGTATCTGCAGTTTTAATTTCCCTAAGGTGAATTCTTCCAAATCCTGCTAAGGTTCGGGTTGTGCAAAGTGTGCTAGCTGCCCTGAGGCAAAGGGTGAAAGAGGTGAACTGAATATTAAAATGTCCGTAGTAGTCACTTTTGCTGCTTATCAGTGTCTCCTAGAAGATGGGGAAAACAGCAGGTGTTGGGGCTCAGCAGTTAAGCTGACAAATCAACCACATTCTGAAGGATAGCAAATTGCATTCTGGGATTTGGGTAGATAAATTAATTAATACATGTCTTAAAGCACCTACATTGCTTTCTTGCCTCAAGGCTTTTCACATCTTCAACTTAACCTTCGCAGTAATGTCTCTGAAGTCAGTTTTATTCCAACTGCAAAAACATTGTATCTGTCATTGGCTCCAGACCTAAGAATTTTTTTTAATGCCTTATCCATACTGAACACACTGTCTCACAGAAGACAGACAGATATATATGCACCTGCGACTTTTTTCCAGGGATGACTACATATATCTTCTCACGTGGTGATTTCACAGATCCTCCAAAGTCTTTAAGTACGTTTATGGTATTAGTAAAGTACAGAGTCAAAAATAGTTTTTGTTCTCATTTTGTATGTTGTAATATTTTTTCCATGATTGTGTAGCAAGTGTATGGACTGCTCTTTTGGATCACATATTATTCTGTTCTGAAGTACGACTGTCAGGATTTCTTGAACATAATGTGCATAATAAATGTGGAAGAAATAAATTTGTATTAACAATTTCAGAAGAAAATAGGATGAATCATACGATAAATTTGTTCTTCAAAATACCAAATTTTCTCATCCAGGTTATAAAGGCAGTAATGAGCTGTACTTACTTGTTAATGGACAATAACTAAACATTTTACAATTATAGTATGTTTTAAATTTTGGATAGACACTTAACACAGAGAATTTTGCATTTGCTTGTATCCATCACATAAAACCTGTGGAAGGTACAAAGGTCTCACTGAATCCTGCAACTAAGGATGCCTTAGATACCACAAAGCACTCACTGCTGAAGGTGCGCATTTAATTCTCTTGAAGGAAGTGTTTGTGACAGTTTAGGGGCTTCCTAGCCAGCAAATCAATTTCGAAGGTTGGCACAGCAGTAACATGGAAAAAAAAAAAAAAAAAACAGTAGCTTCAGAATCACACGGACATAAACAGTGGCAAACTGAAATTGTAAACCATGCAAATGCGTCAGTAGGATACCAAATACACAGGGAGACAAAAGACACTAAGAAAGGACTACTGGGACCAATCTGAAGGGCAAAGATCACAATATAGGAGACGCAAAACTAGAAGATGGTGCCATCCACATATGTATGTATGTCTTCAGAATTTTAAAATTAAAATAGTATTTTAGTATTATCTAATAATATTGGTGAAGTATCTGAGAACTGAAATGAAAATGTTAAGATGAGAGCTAACAATTATGTAATATAATAGGCCTTATATTAGGTTAGGTAAAATGGAAACTCATGAATTTGAAAATAGACAAAGGTAAAATAAAAGCATAAAGCACACAATGCAATTCTTATACCACATCATTATTCTCAATACCATTACATAATAGTTGAATGATTTTAATAATGAATAGACTTATTTAAAAATCAGTTTCCCATGATATGTTAAAAATCACTTTAAAAATTGCACATTCCTTTGACAATTTCCCTTCTTGGTCATAGTTTTTTTTTTTTTTTTTTTTTTGACAGGCAGAGTGGACAGTGAGAGAGAGAGACAGAGAGAAAGGTCTTCCTTTGCCGTTGGTTCACCCTCCAATGGCCTCCGCAGCCAGCACGCTGCGGCCAGCGCACCATGCTGATCTGAAGGCAGGAGCCAGGTACTTATCCTGGTCTCCCATGGGGTGCAGGGCCCAAGCACTTGGGCCATCCTCCACTGCACTCCTGGGCCACAGCAGAGGGCTGGCCTGGAAGAGGGGCAACTGGCACAGAATCCAACGCCCCGACCAGGACTAGAACCCAGTGTGCCAGCGCCACAGGTGGAGGATTAGCCTAGTGAGCCGCGGCACCAGCCTATCGTAGTTTTCCTCTTAAAAGCAAACATTCAATATTTGAATATACTCATATTTTTAGTTACTGACAATCAAATCAATATTCACTTAATACACATCTAGATGACAAACACTTTAGTGCCAATATTTAAGAAAGTATGGTCTATTTTATGTATTTTTAATTTTTTTACTTAAGGTAAAATAATTTCACGTATTTCATATATATATATATATATATAGGAACACAGTGATACTTTGAACCCTACCATCCCTCCTGCCCACACTCCTCTCCCTCCTCCTCCTTCCTCTCTTATTCTATCTTTTTGCTTTTACAATGATCTACATTCAGTTTACTTTACATTCACAAGATCAACCCTACACTAATTAAACAGTGTAAAAATAGTGGGAAGAAAAAAACGTTGTTCTTCAACAATAAAGACAACTATAGAAGCAATTATTGAATGTCAAAATGTGAAGCACATTCATATATGTTACATTTTTGATACTCTTTTAGTTACCACAGATCAGGAAAAGCATATGGTATTTGTCTTTTTGAGACTGACTTATTTCATTTAATATAGATGTATACAAAATTACTAGATTATCTGGTGTAACAAATTATCATTTAAACCTTTTATGAATTTTTATAATAGACACATGTATATATTTTTCATGATTTATTTTTGTTTGAAAGACAGAGTTGCACACACAGAGAGAGAGAGAGAGAGAGAGAGATCTTCCATCTGCTGCCAAATGGCCATAATGAATGGAGCTGTGCCATGCTGAAGCCAGGACCCAGAAGCTTTTTTAGGACTCCCATGGAGTGCAGAGACCCAAGCACTTGGGCCATCTTCCACTGCATTCCTAGGTGCATTAACAGGGTGCTTGATTGGAAGTGGACCAGTTGGGTCTTGAACCGGCTCCCATACGGGATGCCTGAACCACAGGTGGTGGCTTAACTGTGACAAAATACTGCCACCCACATATTTTTTTTTAATACAGACACTATCTTAACAAGTTAGTGGTATTGTAATATTTTGAAGAAGTCATAAGTTGAAGAAAGTATAAATACATGCACTTTCATGATTTGGCTTCCTAAATTATTTGTTCACAGGAAAAATAAGCATACTGTACAACCTTTTAAACTGTACCTAGAGTGTGATTGTAACATGCATACAGAAGTCTAAAAGAGCAAAAAAGGATTTGGAAAAACATATGTAACTCATATACTCAACCAATTATTACTATTTCATTCCTAAAGTTACACTGATCTTTTTTTTTTTATCTTTTAAAGAAAAGTAATGTTTGTCATACATTGGAGTGAATTATTGACGAAGACTTCAATCACGCAGAAAGTTGTTTTCAAATTCTATCAAGAAAACAGGCACCGTTTCTATGATAAATTACTACTAGTCAAGGGTCTTAGCTGACTACCCATGTGCTTGATTCTGTTGTCACTGGTTTGTCCTTTAGTCTTCAATACAACGAAAATGAAGGACTTACAACTAATTGCATCTGGAAACCGAACCAATTTCCATATACTCCTCCTTCCTGCCCCCAGCTAAGTTTGAAAGCCTTGAAGTTTGAGAGGAGATAACATCATGTGCAATACAGTGTTATCAACGGATTTATTTTCACACAAAGTGCTTTGATTGTTTTCTCAAGTAAATTTATTTTTTTTATTTTTTTGTTTTTTTGACAGGCAGAGTGGACAGTGAGAGAGAGAGACAGAGACAAAGATCTTCCTTTGCCGTTGGTTCACCCTCCAATGGCTGATGCGGCCAGCGCACTGTGGCCGGCGCACCGCGCTGATCCGATGGCCAGAGCCAGGTGCTTCTCCTGGTCTCCCATGGGGTGCAGGGCCCAAGCACTTGGGCCATCCTCCACTGCACTCCCTGGCCACAGCAGAGAGCTGGCCTGGAAGACGGGCAACAGGGACAGAATCCGGCGCCCCGACCGGGACTAGAACCCGGTGTGCCAGCGCCTCAAGGCGGAGGATTAGCCTAGTGAGCCATGGCGCCGGCCCTGCTTTCTCAAGTAAATTTACTTTTGAAAACTGGAGATCTTCCTCAAGAATAGTAAAATATATGGTTCTAAAAATCCTGAAACCTAAAATTTTCTGAGGAAAATTTTAAAGTTTTAATCTTATTTTGGAAATCAGCAGCATCTCTGTATAGGCTACATACAATAAACTAGTGTAAATTTTAATCTCATTTTAAGATTATGCATTTAAACTTTTAATCAAGAGTCTCTTTCCCTCCACTTGTTCAACTGGATTAGTGATTAGTGAAATGAAAATTAATCATCACCACTTGAAACAATTTCATATCCACCAGATTGCAAAAGATTAAACATGAAAGAAAACAATAGGTTGAGAGTAATATTGAACACAGGGATTTCTCATCTACTAGTAGTAGGAACAACCAATTTGGAAAATATTTTTTGCATTACCAAAGGCAAGTGAAATATGACCTAACTATAATGATGCTCTAGCAAGATACCCTGAAGAATCAATCTGTTGGGCATGTACTGAAAAGGTCAAATGATTCTCATATACATTAGTTCTGTGTTCATGTGCAATACATTTAACAGCAGCACGTTTTGTTTTGCTTTCTTCTTTTTACAACTATCTGCTTTTCATAATGTTAGCTGGTTTGCTGACATTTCTCCAATGAGTACAAGTGTAATTGACCAACTGCAGTGCTCTCAGCTTAGAAGTATTCTTGATTAGGTGAGGAGAGCACAACACAGCACTCACCAATACGTTAAATTTGATGAAGGTAACTGCTTTTATTTACAAAAAAATGCACTTTAGATATTGAGTTATTTATTGCTTTGACAAGCCATATTATATAGTTATAATATAATATCAGCATTGTTTTAAATTTCATTAACATGTTAAAATGTCTGCGAAAGGAAGATTCTTTTTTTAATTTCCCATTGTTTTAAAAATATTTTTTAGGGGCTAGAGCTGTAGTGCAATAAGCCATACCTGTGGTGCCGGCATCCCTTAGGGGTACAGTTCGAGTCCTGGTTGCTCCATTTATGATCCAGCTCCTTGTTAATGAGCCTGGGAAAGTAGCTGCAGATGATCAAGTGCCTGAGCCCCTTCACTCATGTTCGAGTCCAGGAAGAAGCTCCTGGCTCCTGACTTTCGGCTTCAGCCTGGTCCAGCCCCAGTTGTCATGGTCATTTGAGTAGTGAACCAGCAGATGGCAGATATATATTCCTCTCTTTGTCTCTCATTCTCTCTGTATGTAACTCTGCCTTTCAAATAAATAAATAAATCTTTAAAAACGTTCATTTGTTTATTTTATTTGAGGGGCAGAAAGGCAGACAGAAAGAACTCCCATCTGCTAATCCCCTCCCAACTGCCTCCAATAGCCAGAGGTAGACCAACTGAAAGTTAGTAGCTGGGAACTCAAACCAGGCCTCCCAAACGGGTAGCAGGCACCCTTGAACTCAGTCCGTCACTTACTGCCTTTCAGGATGCACATTAACAGGAAGCTACAATCCAGAGGGGAGACAACACAAATCTAGTTAATCAGATAGTGGATGCAAGCACTGCAAGAGCTATCTTAATGCCAAAATAAACACCCAGCCATTACTTTTGGTTCTTACATTTAATTTACATTTGTTTCTATTACAACCCCCCCCACCACACACACACACACAGCCTTTCCTCATGACTGTTCATCTAGAAGTTACAATGAAGTCAAGGAACTCCTGATGTGCATACTGGTATAACACATTTTGGAATCTTTTCAGATATACTAAGGTAGCTAAAGTAGTTACCTTGTCCATGAAGAAACAGGCAGAAAGATCTCTTATTCAATTTTGCACCTGTTTCTGGCTTGCTTGAGAACTATCTGTTGCAAATTACGGATGGTCAGCATTATTCATCTAAATGTCAAAATTTGGGTGATATTTATTTTCTATGTAGTGATAGGATTCAGAATATACAATCCCAAAATATGGGACTTTGCCATTTGAAAAAACAGCAGAAGCAGGAATTTCACTCACAACTTCACCTTGCCCCTTCTCCACGGAAGGAGTTTATTGAACACTTAGCTTTCTGTCCCAAAGGAGGTCATGAGATCTGCTTTCCAGAGTGAAGAAATGCTTCTACCTCTGAAGACATAGTGATACAGAGAAGAGTCTGAACAACAAATATTTAGCTAAGTCCTTCCCCACCAAGTTTATTCCATTGTTTCAAAGACTTTTAGTCCAATTACACTTGTCCTGGGCTGACGAGTCTTCATCAATCCTAAGAATAAAAGCACACATGCTCCTCTCCTATTTATTTTGTCTTCATTTCTGAAGTCTTCTGTGTTATATAGAACTTACATGGGCCCTGTATTTTGACATAGTGGGTTAAGCTGCCTGACACAATGTAGGCATCCCATAAAGATACATGTTCAAGTCCCTGCTGCTCCACTTCTGATCTGCTCCCTGATAATGCAGGAAAGCAGCAGAAGATGGCCCAAGTACTTAGACACCTGCAAGCCAGGTTGAAGACCTGATTGAAGCTCCTGGTTCTGGCTTGGCCTAGGCCTGGCCATTGCAGTCATTTGGGGGAGTGAAATAACAAATGGAAGGTCTCTCTCTCTCTCTTTCTCTCTCTCTCTCTCTCTTTCTCTCTCTCTCTCTCCTTTTCCAAGCCCCATCTTTCCACCTCTCTTTCTATAACTCTGCTTTTCAAAAAAATATTATTTAGATTCTTTGCCTCTATTGTTAAGGCACAATTTTTTTTTCTTACTATTTGTTGTATTTTTTAACTTACTGAAGGGCAAAGCTCATGATTATAAGATAAACAAAGTATCTCATTGTAAAAATTAAAAGAATAAGAAAGGAAGCTTGGGTAGGTGGAAGGTAGGGTGGGAAGTATCATTATGTTCCTAAATCTGAATATACAAAATACATGGAATGGTTCACCTTATATAAATAAAAAATTGGAAAAAAAAGAAAAGAAGTCTGTAAAAAACTTATGTGAAATAAACCTGTATGCTTTTCTCTTGTTAATGTGTCTCTTGTCATAGGAGTCTCAGACATGAACCTTGTGACTGGTGAAGAAGATCCTCTGACGAAGGCAAGTTACTGCAATATGATTATATAATTATCACCTTGCAGGATATTCTCTGTTAGGTGTATTCATGGTGTGGTGACAGTTCATGTTCCTAAGAAGTCAACAGTGCCAAATCTCCTGATTGGTGATGATCTTCAATATGAAGAGATGTTGTGACCCTGGGATTGAGCTCTGTTCCTGTGCTTCTCATACACCTTTGAAACAAGTCTACCTTCACACTCTTACCTCCTGTACCTGAGCAAATAAAAGAAGTGTATCACTATCTGCATTTTTAAATGAATTTTTATTTATTTATTTGGAAGGTACACACCTACACAGAGCGGGATCTCCCAATCAATGGTTTTCTTCTCAAATGACTTTAACAGCTGAGGCTGGGCCAGGCAGAATCTAAATTTAAATTATGCGGGGGAAGCCATTGTAATCCATAAGCTGTTCTTTGGAAATTTATATTCATTAAATAAAAGTTAAAAAAATAAATAAATAAATTTGAGTCTCCCAGGTGAATTGCAGGGACCCAACAGCTTGACTTATCACCTGTTTCCTCCCAGGGACACATAGACAGGAGCTGGTAAGGCATGAGAGCTGGGACTCAAACTCAGGCACGCTGATATGGGATGTATTCACACAAAGCCATATCTGAATCACTACAACAAATGCCACCACCTAGTATTTGCAATTTTTGATTAATAATTTGTTATTTTTTCAAAATGTATTAGTTTTGTGTGTGTGTGATTTCATGCATTTATTTTTAAAACCATTTAATGAAGTATAATTGAAACACAAAATGGTGAACGTACTTTCATAAAACATAATGAATTTGGAGATAAGCACAAAACCATGAAACTGTCACCACAATCATGCCATAATCATATTCATCATCTACAAAACTTTCCTTCCACTTATTCTACCTGGAGTTCACTGAATTTCTTAGATAAGTAGATTAATCTGCATATTAAACTTTATAAGTTTATCACCATTATTTCTTCAGACATTCATTTTGTTTCAACTTTTCCTTTCTTTTCTTTCTGTTTAAAGCGTATGTTCGTATGTTTAGTAGTGTCCCAGAGATCTCTATTTTCCTTCCATTTTTTTTAATCCTCCAATTGGGTAATCTCTCCTGATCTGTATTCAAATCTTCTGATTATTTGGGGGAGTCAGGTTAAATATGCTTGACCCGCTTTTAGTAATATTTTTTGGTTATAATATATTGAACTATAGAATCTCTAAAGTTCTGTAATTTCTTCCTCTCTTTAGAAATTCCCTATTTGTTCAGTGACTGTCATCAAATTGTCCTTTAATTCTGTTAAAACATCATTTAGGCCTGGCTTCCTCAGAATTGTTTCCTGGATATCTAATTTTGTGGTCTTCCAATTGTTTGCGTATGTCCATTGCCTCAAGACCACCTAGGACAGATTTTGATCCTAAGATGTCCTTTTTAGGTTGTATCCATTCTTAGCTCTCTCTGCTAAACTTTGTTAAAAGGTGCACTTTTCCCCACTTGAATTCCGTGCGTTAGTACTTCCAAAGTATTTGCTTCTGTAATTCTGAAAATTATCCCTGCAGATGAATTTTTTCATGCCCTACTCTCATAAAGTCAAATATATCAGAGCAATCCATGAGTACAATTTCCACCACATAGTGCTGGTTGTGGGGAAGGTGTGGACTGCTTGGTCTCACATCCAGGATGGAATCTTCCGGCAACAGTACCAGAACTTGGTGGAAGAAGGACTCGACAGGAAGTTGCCATTTGTTGTGACCTCTTCTTTTGTGTAGAGTGCTTTATTTGCACCACAGGAGCAGAGTCATGGCAGAAGAATAGAAAGTGGGAGTTACTCAGACTATATTTCTATCACCAAGTTACTCAAGGGTAGACTGATTAGTCCTTGTGCTAAATATCAAAATCTTCAATTGTTTTTTATTTACTGAAAAAATCAGGACACTATGGTAAATAATTTTCAACTTGCTGTATTATGTCTAGTCAATTTACAGAGACATTCAAATCTGCTTTTGTTTTGTTTTAGTGTTTTTGCTGTTTTCAAAATTTCTCTTGCTATATTTTAAAAATATTTATTTATTTATTTGAAAGGCAGAGTTACAAAGAGGCAGAGGCAGGGAGACCAAGAGAGAGAGAGAGGGAGAGGGAGAGGGAGAGAGAGCGCGAGATAAATCTTTCATCCACTGGCTCATTCCCCAGATGGCTGTAGCAGCCGGAGCAGGGCTGATCCAAAACCAGAAGCCAGGAGCACCACATGGGTAAAGGTACTCAAGTACTTGGGCCATCTTCTGCTTCTTTCAAAGTCACGTTAGCAGGGAGTTGGATCCGAATTGGATCCGCTGGGACTCAAACCAGTGCCCATATCTTGTGGGTGGCAGCAGCTTTATCCACTATACCATAACACCGGCACCCTTGCTGTATTATTTTAAGAGAATTTTCCAAGTTCCTTATAAACCTTACAGAAATCTACCCCTGAACTACATTTAATAATAAAAATGCTATTTTAGGAAAATACAAGCATCGATGTGAAACAAATGACAATTAAAAAAAAAAAAAAAAAAAGCCGGCGCTATGGCTCACTTGGCTAATCCTCTGCCTACAATGCCAGCACATTGACTTCCAGTCCCGGTTGGGGAGCCGGGTACTAGTCCTGGTTGCTCCTCTTCCAGTCCAGCGCTCTGCTGTGGCCAGGGGGGCAGCGGGAGGATGGCCCATGTGGTTGGGCCCCTGCACCCATGTGGGAGACCAGAATGAAACACCCGGCTCCTGGCTTCAGATCAGCACAGCGCTGGCCATAGCAGCCATTTGGGGAGTGAACCAATGGAAGGAAGACCTTTCTCTCTGTCTCTCTCTCACTGTCTATAACTCTACCTGTCAAATTAAAAAAAAAAAAAGATATATTAAAAAAAGCATTTATGTGAGATTGGACTGTATAGCAGGAAATGTACTAAATACAGATGTGGTTTATTGCAAAAGCTTTTGTTACCAGAGGGTTATACTCTAACTCTCCATTGACAGCTAAAGAAATACTATACTTTGAATAGAATATGGCTTTCAAACTCATGTAAACATTTATCTCAAGTTATAAGTTAATGGTACCAAGAAGGTGGAAACTTTATCCAATTGTTTGTGTTTGGATGTTGGTCTTACTGGGAGGTCCTTAAGTCATTGGGAGTATACCCTCCAAAAGTCATTCTCATGGGATAGTTATAAAAGCTAAATTGAACTTACCCTGTTTCTAAGCTTCCTGGCTAGCCAGGTGATCCTTTTTCTGTAAAAATTATCACTGCTATCCTTTCACTTCACCAGACAGCCAAACTAATAATGTTTGCGTATCTTGGACTGTTACCCTCAGAAACAATGAATCCAAATAAATTTCCTTCCTTCATAACTACATTCTCTCATAATTCTTGTAATGATGAAAAGCTGACTCAACTTGAAAACAGGCAAGAGTTTTTTACAAAAATGCAAGAACTGAACACATACCAAATAATGTTTACACAAATATTCCAAAGAGATGAATTGAAGTAATAAATTCAGGGTTATCTATCCAAGGTAAAAATATATCACTACTTTTCTTGAAAATTTACATATAATCATCAGAAATACTACTCCAGGCATTGTGAAATTCTCAGTGATTCTACACAAAATTTCTTATTATGCTTGCATATATTTTAACACTAAGTACCTGATATCATCTACATGTACCCTTCTTATCTCTATACAATGAATTAAAACACAGGATACAGTCAATTTCTTTTGATTTTCCTAACTCCTACTGCTTACACAGGTTTACTACGCAGAATAGTAGTTTGTTATTAGGGAAGGAGAGAGTGTGCAACAGGTTACATTACAGCATGATACAGAAGTTCAAGTTTTTTTTCTTTTTTAAAAGATTTATTTTAAAGTCAGAGTTACACAGAAAGTGAAAGAGAGGCAGAGAGAGAGAGAGAGAGGTCTTTCATCCACTATTTCACTCCACAGTTCGATGAAATGGCCAGAGCTGTGCTGATCCAAAGCCAGGAGCCAAGAGCCTCCTCCGAGTCTCCCCACATGCGTGCAGAGGACCAAGCACTCAGGCCACCTTCCACTACTCTCCCAGGCCACAGCAGAGAGCTAGATTGGAAGTGGAGCAGCCAGAACTCGAACTGACATGGGATGCCGAAACTGCAGGCATCGGCTCTACCTGCGATGCCACAGCAATGGCCCCAGAAGTTAGAGTATAAGAAAAGAATATATTATAAAATCCTTCCTTCTAAAATTCTTAAGCTATCTTCAACAAGCACATGTAATTGTACAACATAAGAAATAACACTTAGAAATTGTATGGAAACTGAGAACTATATAATCCAAATAAAAAGGACCAATGACAAGTTTAAAGGATTAAGCATTAAAGAATTTAAGGTATTTATATGGATAAAGTTATAATGAAGTAAATGAAGAGAATTGTTCAAAATATTTTGTATTTAAAAAGGAATGCCCAAGCATAAGTATCAGAATTATTCAAAAATGAAAATGGAAATAGTATTTTAACCTCTACTGGAGGCTTCAGTATGTGATATTTGTATGGGCAGAAAATAAATGCATAGTGAGTAGTTTGCAATAATTTCTCTTGTACGATATTATAAAATGTCTTTCTCAAATTTATTTTAATCTCAACTCCTTAAATCAAAGTTAATCTTAACAAAAGAAAGTATAATAAAATATTTAGATTGACAATTTATGCCTCAAATGCATGCATTATTTAGGCATTAAATTTAAATTTTCATTATAGAGTTAGGATTTATAATGAGATATATAAATTAAACTGTTTTATGATATTGTAGAAAACATTGCTATTTTTTATTACTTTTAGGATATTTTATTTTGCTTTTCATCTGTGCCAAAGAGCAAAAGTCAAGGAGCTATTAAGATTATGCTATGACCATGCCAATGACTTCATCTCTTGTGAATAGACTTCTCCAGGACTGGAAGCTCCCAGCTGTTCATCCATTTGGCTCATATTTGAAAGCAAGTAGGAAATCATACCTTAACACTGCCAAAATATCTCCCACTGCCAGTAATACTCAGCCAATGATGCTGAGGAAAACATAAGGTGATGTTTGAAAGGTATAATTCAGAATATGTTCTCTCTCCTTTCTGGTATGTATGCTGGTATTTCATCTAAAAAAATAACATGAGCATGAGAGAGATGCAAAAATTAAGCTTAATTTTTGAATCTCTTAGAAATGCATTATATTTAGCAGTTTCCCAAAAGAAGAGTATTAGGATCTTAGTGAGGACAAAAACATGAACCTCAGTACCGGGAAGTTTTAAGAGAAATACTTTTTAAAATAGAGTCAATTTAAAGAGAAATGTAAATTTCATTTACTTAAATTTCAATTTCATTTAATTTCAGTTTCATTTAAAGAAACATTTATGATTGATAAGACTAATGCATGTAATATATAACAAAGACATAACACTTGAAGTGTTGGGAACATAATGGAATGAATTAACTATGGAGTAGGCATTTGACCTAGTGGTTAGGGTACCCATATCCCACATGAAAAGTGCCCAGGTTCAATTCTCAACTCCAGCTTTGGATTCCAACTTTCTGTTCATACAGATTCTGGGATACAGTAGTGATGGCTCAAGTGATTGGGATCCTGCCACTCACATGGGTGTCCTGGATTGAATTCTGTGCTCTCAATTTTAACTCCCGTCTAACCCCTGTTGTTTTGGAAATTTGGGAAGCAAACCAAGTATGTGCTTTATTTCTCTCTCTGCCCCACAAATAAATAAATAAAAAATTTAATGGTAAATGAATTTTGAAAATAATTTGCATGTTTTCACTTATGACTTAAAGTAACCCAAGCCTCATATCCAATAAAGGTAATATACTTAACAATTTCATTTAGTTGCAAATACTGAATTATTTGAACTGAGAAACATGCTTATTTAAACTTTTTCATTTAACAAAGTTAGGCTGTGGCTGTTAGGTATTGTGCATGCCTGTGATCCAGAGATCTCACCAGAGGGAAAAGCCCGTATTCTCCACTGACATCAAATCTGGTTGGAGAGCAGGCTGGAACACACACGGACAGAGGCTCTGGGATCAGTTCAGTCTCCTTGTGGACAGGATGGGTTAGTGGGGTGGAGTGGCCCCACTGGCACTGCTTGACCCTAAAAACTCTGGGAACTGAGACTGAGAAAACTCTGAGACTGCGGGAGAGGCGGCAGCGTATAGCTGGGTTCTGGGCATTCACAAGTGCTGCCACGCACTCTCAGAGATTTTTGGTTGCCTAGAGCAGCTCATAGCAGAGGGAATCGTACTCACGGGAACAACTGTGCAGATCATGTGTTTGGTTCATATGACAGGGTGCATGAGTGTTGAACACTCTGAGGCCAAACACCTGGGCATTCCTCAGCTTGGTGGAGAAGTGGTAGTTGCAACAACAGAGGTGACATCCATCCAGTTAACCAGAGGAGAGCTACCACGCCTAACTTGGGTGTTATCCTGGAGACTGGCCCCATCCTGGAGCACTGACCACACCACTAGGTATTCACTGGAAGTGTAGACATCCCACTAAGCCACAAGACATAGCTCAAAGATAAAAGCCAACAGAAGGGAAAAGAAAAAAAAATTTCCATAAATGGCTAAAAATAAATGCAGAAATTCAAGGAATAAGAATAAGGAAGACACTATGAGCCTTCTCCTTCAAAGAAACACAACAACATTCAACAACATTGCAGTATTAGAATGTGAAGATGAAGAGATTGAGGAAATGCTAGAATGTAAATTAATCATAGGAACATCAAAAAGTAATCATAGGAACATCAAGAGCAATCAGAAGTAAATCCATGAAACAAAGAAAACCATATACGATATGAATGAAAACTTTTCCCATGAAATTGAGATTTTAAAGATAAATCCAAATGAAATACTAGAAATGAAGAGTTCAATAGATCAAATAAATGCAATGGAAAGCCTTAAAAACAGAGCTGGTGAGGCACAAGAAAGGATATCGCAGCTAGAAGACAAATCTCTGGAAATTTTATGGTCAGACCAAAAACAACAAGAAGAAATTAGAAAATTAGAAACAGTGTTGAAGATATACAGAATACTATTTAATGATCCAAATAGGGATCTGGTAATTGTACAAAAACAGACTTGTACACCAATGAAACAGAATAGAAACTCTAGAAATTAATCCCCACATCTATAACCAACTTATGATTGACAAAGGAACAAAAATCAATCCCTAGAGCCAAGACAGTCTCTTCAATAAATGGTGCTGGGAAAACTGGATCTCTGCATGCAAAAGCATTTAACAAGACCCCTACCTTACACCTTACACAAAAATCCACACAAAATGGATCAGATTCCTTCATCTATGATGTGATACAATCAAATTACTAGAGAACTTTAGGGAAACCCTATAAGTTATTGGCATAAGGAAATATTTCTTGGAAAAGACCCCAGAAGCACAGGCAGTCAAAGTCAAAGTCAAAGTCAAAATTAACAAGTGGGGTTACATCAAACTGAGACATTTCCAAACTGCAAAGAAACAGTAAAGTGAAGAGGCATCTGGCAAAATGGAAGAAAATATTTTCAACCTATGCAACTGACAAAGGATTAACTTACAGAATCTGTAAAAAGCTCAACTACTACAAAACAAACAACCTAGTCAAGAAATGCGAAAAAGACCTGAGCAGACATTTTTCAATACAGGAAATTCAAATGACCAATAAACACATGAAAAATGCTCAAGATCAGTAGCGATCAGGGAAATGCTCTGTAATTAACACACAATTATTCTTAGGTGTTTAAATTTTAACTGAAAAGTGATCCCTGTTAGGAATTTGGAAAACGTTATGCTGAGTGAAATAAGCCAATCCCAAAGGGACAAATATCACATGTACTCCCTGATAGGTGACAACTAACTGAGCACCAAAAAGGAAACCTGTTAAAGTGAAATGAACACTATGAGAAATGGTGACTTGATCAGCCCTCACCCTGACTGTTGATGAGCAACTTAATATGTTATCCCTCTTAGTATTTTTTTTTTTGTTTGTTCTACTTAATACTTTTGGTTGAATACTGTAATCAATACACAATTCTTCTTAAGTGCTGAAATTTAACTGAAAAGTGATTGCTGTTAAATATAAGAGTGAGAATAAAAGAGGGAAGAGATGTGCAATTTGGGAGGGACATGCTCAAGCTGACTTACCTCAAACAGTAGAGTTAGAAACATACCAGGGATTCCAATTCAATCCCATCGAGGTGGCTTGTACCAATGCCATCTCACTAGTCCCAGTGATCAATTTCTGTTCACAATTGATCATAATGATAGGACTAAGAACCAAAGGGATCACAGAAACAAGAATAGTGTCTGCAAATACTAGCTGATAGAATCAAAAAGGGAGAGAATGATCCAACCTGGGAAGTGAGATCCACAGCAGACCCATAGAATGGCAGATGTCCTAAAAAGCACTCTGGCCTCAGAATCACCCCTTAAGGCATGCAGATCCAGCTAAAAAGCCCATGAGAGTATTTTAGGCATGGAAAGCCAAGACTCTCTGGGGAAAAAAAAAAAAAAAAAAAAAAAAAAAAAAAAAAAAACTAAATGAAAGATCTCCATGAGTGAGATCCCAGTGGAAAGAATGGGTCATCAAAGAAGGAGGTACTTTTCTCTAAAGGGAGGAGAGAACTTCCACTTTGACCATGGCCTTGTCTAAATATGATCAGAGTTGGTGAACTCAGGGGGCTTCCATAGCCTTGGCAGCTCATGACAAGAGCCTAGGTTGATTACTGATGCCATAAACAAGAGTGTCAATTTGTTAAGTCAACAACAGGAGTCACTGTGCACTTACTCCTCATGTAGGATCTCTGTCCTTAGTGTGCTGTACATTGAAATTTAATGCTATAACTAGTACTCAAACAGTATTTATGTTTCTGTGTGGGAGCAAACTGTTGAAATCTTTACTTAACGTATGCTAAACTGATCTTCTGTATATAAAGAGAATCAAAAATGAATCTTGATGTGAATGGAAGGGGAGAGGGAGTGGGAAAGGGGAGGGTTGCTGGTGGGAGGGACATTATGGGGGGGAAGCCATTGTAATCCATAAGTTGTACTTTGGAAATTTATATTCATTAAATAAAATTTAAAAATAAAAGAAGAAAAAAAAAAGATCAGTAGCGATCAGGGAAATGAAAATAAAATCACAATTAGGTTTCTCCTCATCCCTGTCAGAATGGCTCTCATACAGAAATCAACAAATAACAAGTGCTGGCAAGGATGTGGTGGGAAGGGTACCTAATCCACCTTTGATGGGAATGTAAACTGGTACAGCCACTGTGGAAGACAATTTGCAGGTATCTCAGAAAACTGCATAAAGACCTACCATATGACCCAGCCATCCTGCTCCTGGGAATTTATCCAAAGGAAATAAAATCAGCGTATCAAAGAATGATCTGTACCCCCATGTTTATTTCAGCTCAATTTACAATAGCTAAGATATGGAATCAAAACAGATGTCCATCAGCTGAAGACTGGATAAAGAAATTATGGTATATATGCATACTATGGAATATCACACAGCGGTTTTATAAAATGAAATCCTGTCATTTGCTACAAAATGGAAACCATTATACTTAGTGAAATAAGCAAGTCGCAAAAAGAAAAATACCATATGGACTCTCTCATATGTGGTGACCAATAGAGTACTTAAAATGTAATTTATAGGAGCAAAACTGACAATTTCAGATGTGATGATTTCAAACAGTGCTTGCATTCACTGTCGAGGAACAACATTTTTCCTAATTGGTTTGTTTTGTTCTTTTTTTTTTTTCTTTCTTCCTTCATGCTAATTGGTGAACTCTCTACTTAGTGTAGGGTTAATCTAATAAGTATAAAATTAACTGAAAGTCAATCTCTGTAAATGCTAAGAATGGGAAAGGAAGAAGAAGGGTGGGAGTAGAGGTAGAAGGGAGGTACAGGGGAAGAATCATGAAACATCATGTTTTCAAATCTGTATATATTTAATACATGAAGTCATATACCTTAAACAAAAAAATAAAACAGATTCATACCTAAAATATATGTTCTTATATCTTAAATTTAAGAATGGAGAAAGTAATCGTTTCAAAATTTTATTTGGGTACTAGTAATGCTTTATTCTTAATTTGGGTATTGGTTAACAGTGTGATCCATTTCTTGGTATGTATAATGTGTTTTTTTGAAAAGTTATATTTTTTATGTGTGTTAAAGAAAATTTTTAAAAAGTTGCATAGAAATTTGTAACCGGTTAGGAAAAAGCTCCTGATTCTGAATAGCACCACAGAAACAGTACAGGATGGGGTCTCAGAAAAGTTTCCACATGTTACTTTAATGTGGAAAAGTAACAGTTCTGAGATACATCTATGAGTAAAGTAACCCTGCTGGGAAGGAATTAAGAGCTTTGGGTCAGGAACGGAGATCAAATCAATTGTTAGTGTCTTACCTATTCTTTCTCTCCTTGCTTAGTTTGTGCTGGCTTCAATGAATGCTTTCCTGTATTTCCAATACACCAGGCTTATTCCAACTGTATGGTTTCCCCCTGGGTGTTCCCATCCCCAGATGCCCTTCCTCTGTACCCATGCTGATTACATCCTAGACCTCATGCAAGATCTCACTAACAGCTCACCTTTGCAATTTGGCCTATAGGAACTTCCTTGCAAGATTTCAAACTGACCCCCGATAGATAGAAAATTTAGAAATTTCCAGTTAATTTGCCTAGCTTTTCTCTTTTTTTATATTTGTACTTCCTTATGACCATATACTGTAATCATATCCTTTAAACAAATTATTTACTCAAATCTATGGTTAATAACCCCTTTCGCTAGAGTGTGTGCACCTTGGGGTCATATAACCTAGTTTTTTTGACTGAGGCATACTACATAAAGCAATCCTAGACACAAAATAGGTGTTTGGCAGTTCTCTATTGAGTAAATGATGAATGAACAAATTTTATAGAGTGAGCTCAAAGCAACACAGTAGCTGTACATTGTCTAAAGTAATGAGCAGGAATACTTAAAAAATGGGTTGCTTAACATAGTTATTATTCATCCAATATTGATGAAAATTATATTTAGGAATAATTTTAATTGCATCTCCATTCAAATCCAGTTTCTTTTCTTTCTTACTTTTCTACTAGCATTTCCATACCCTGAAGTCTAGTTATTTCCTTCAATTTTATCTGGAGTATTTTATAGCTTTCATATTTGAAATTTATTAAAATATACTTAAATACAAACATCATCAAGAAAGTTTTTTGTTGGGTATTTATGTGACTGTTTAATTTTTTCTGTAATGCTTAGAAGTGCTGGCAAAAAGAATATATGCCAAAAAAATACTGCTATGAAGTCACTTCCAAGAAAACATTATGGAGATGTGGTCTAAGAGTTTTATGGATTACTGTGGCTTTAGGTAAGACAAAAATAATTTGTGCTGATCAATATCTGGGTAAACTTTCTTTTTAATAATTTTATCTTGATTATTTTTAGGCTCCTTCTGACACTATGTACTACTTACAAAATCTTCCATTCCTACGCTCTCCAAGCCCTCCTCTAAATTAAAGTTTGAGTTGAAACAATAGAGTGTATTTTAGTTAACACTGCTTTTAGTTAAGTTAGTTTACAAGATGGAAGGCAAACCATTAAGTTTGATTTCATTGGCTCTATCTCTGTGATTTTAAATAAGTTATTTAATTTAAGTTTGCTGCTTTCTTCAATTTTAACGAAAAAGAATTAACCTAAATCACCTTTAAAATCTTTCCCATTTGTCTAACCTTCTATAACTGCATGAATGCAGACTTTACTGTGGTAAGTTTTTCAGCTGTGATGCCTCGTTTAATCACTACCAGCCACAGGACTCTGTAGATGGGTTTTTCTTATTCAGAGTGTAACTTCTTTGATACATGTGCACAGACTCAGTAAACAATTTCATCTAATACTGTAATATGCAAGGATGGATACAGTCAGGCAAATGTGACATTTCTTGTTGTGATAGGCTCCTCAAATAGTTGATATCTTAATTTTCAGTATAACTCCAGATTTTAAAGGTCTAAATTCCAAAAACCAAAGACTTTGAATCACAAGGGTAGGGAAGTGCATGTGTAATATGTGCACCACACTTGTGTAGTTAGTCACTAATAAACATGAAATGGCGGAAGATCGGATATTAACCTAGCAGCCAGGATGCCCTGCTCCCACATTACAGAGCCTGAGTTCCATCCCTGGTTCCAGTTCCTTACTTATTTTTCATGCTTCAGCAGACCCTGGGAAGTAGTCTTCAAGTAACTGGGTTCCTGGCACCTACAAGGGTGATGTGGGTGATGTTAGCATTCTCAACTTCAGCTCCAGTCCACATCTTGCCATTCCAGGCCTTTGCCAGTGACTCCGTATAAAGGAATATGTGTACTCTATCTTTTTCTCTCTCTCAAATAAATTTGAAAAATTGAAATTAATAAATAAAAAGATTTATGTAATTTTATCATGTCTTATAAATTAGTGCTCAAATTGAAATGACAATCTGAAAATAAGATACTCAAGCTGAATAATTGTAAACTCTTCACTTATAACACTATTCACTTATTATCTAGATGCCAGTATATCTTCTTCTGACACTATGACCTGTACAAGGTGGCCAGCAAAAATAAACTACAGATTGCCAGACATTTCTGATGAAATTAAATCATATGGTCTGTACTTCAGTTCTCAGAGAAAAAAATTTTTGTTGAGTAAAGAAAAACCTTTAAAATAACTGTGGATGGCAAAGAAAGGTTCTGTCTGCACAATGTTTACATAATAATATTACTTGAGAAAATGTCTTTATAATTCTAGAGAAGAATTTTAAAATGTGTCAATAACAAATATTTTAATTTTATTTTAATATGTATTAGTATTAATATAATAAACATATTAATTTAAACATATTAAATATATATTAATATAATAAACGTATAGATATATTATATATGATGTATATTAAATATATTAATACAATACAATAAACCAGCATTGAAATTTAATATTATTAATAAATATTTAAATTTTAATTTATTGTGATAGAGCTCGACTTTTTAATTGGCATGTATTTGTTCATTTTATTAATTGTCTTTAAAATATTTATTTATTTGAGAAGCAGACATTTAGTTTTTTGGCCAGCCAGCCAAAGCTCCCATTCTCTGGTTCCATCTCCAGATGCTCATTATAGCTAGAACTGCTGAAGCCAGGAGCCAAGAACCTAATCTGGGTCTCTCATACGTGTGGCATGGATCCAAGTATTTAAGTAATCACTGCTGCTTCATTAATGTGAAGCAGCTTTGTGAGCATTAACAGGAAGCTGGATCAGAATAGAGTAGTCAGGACTTGAATCCAGGGGCTACAGTTTGGGACAGAGGTTTCCCAGGACAGCATTTTACCTGCTAGGCCAGACATCTTCTCCCATTAATTATCTTTAATTTTTCAAAATATCTATGGTGGGCCTTTGGCAAAGTGGTTAAGATGTTTCCTGGGACGTTCACATCCCTTATCAGTGTGCATGGCTCTGACTCAAGTTCCAGATTCCAGCTAATATACTTTGTTAGGCTATATACTAATGCACTTTGTTAGGCAGGGGTGATGGTTCAAATATTTGGGCTCCTGCCACCACATGGGAGACCAGGATTGAGTTCCTGACTCCTGACATTGGACCTGTGAATCCTCAGTTGTTGCAAACATTTGGGGGTAAACCATTGGACGTAAGATCTCTGCCTCTCTTAACTCAGTCTCTGTCTCTCTCTATTTAACTTTCAAATAACATAAAAATAAATAACTAAAAAGTTTGGACTCAAATATTCAAGGAAATATATATCCTTCATCATTAAATCACAATGAATAGGTTAAATGTAGCTCAAATTTATAAAATCATATTTAAGATATTAATCTCTCTTACTAGTCAAAGTCTTATTTTTGTCTTTTGCCATTGCTTGGAGGAAAATAAATATGTGCATAATTTTTTTGCAATATTCCAAAAATCATACTAACAAGAAGCCTCTTAATATTATTTTTGAGTTAAATAATTTTTAACAAAACATTGGTCATAATCTCATTTTTCTTTTGTAAAGTTCTACATGGTTTTCCTCGAAGACCGTAGTATTGGTGTTTTTGTTCATTTTGTTTAATTCCTATACTTATAAGAATAAAAAAGAAACCACATTGATTCTTTGAAACCAAAAGTCTGTTTAGAGATAAAGATATGAGTTACTTTTCAAAATAATAAATTAAAATTTACTGTTTCTGTTTAATTTCTTGTGAAATTTATATTTTAGCATATGATATGGGATCCCATTGCTTGGAACTTCATTATTCTCATATAATTTATCTTAATAACATCCTCAGATCAACGATGTAAAATAACTTTTAAATATTTATATTTCTAAGTTCTGTTAGGCTTCAAATATATTTATGAGAAGCATAAACTAAAAATTAGATATTCAAAACACAAACAGAAAAACAAGGATAAAACTTTAGAGAATGAGAACTAAAGTGAAATGATATACCGGGACTTCCAAAAGTGCAAAGATCAATTCTCGCTCATCTATTATAACGAATTTATTGAAATTAAATTCATTGACATTAAAGAGAAAAGCTTAATGCATCATATATAATATATATAGTATACTATATCATTATATATAATCCATATAAATATATATTAACATATATTATATAATAATACATAATAATATATGAACATATATTATATAATAATATGTAATATATAAATAATGATATAGTATATATAATTTATATTATTATGTATTATATATAATTACATCATTATATATTATATATAATATATATCACAACATAACCAATATCAACTTCTTCTAACCTGAATGGCCACTGCTTTTATCCAATTAGAAGTCCTTCTGGTTCTTCAGTTTCTTTTATGCTTGTGCCAACACGTGATTCCTAACACTTTCTAGATAAGATTTATCAGACTATTCAAAGAAATAACACCATTTCCTGATCATGTCTAACCCAAAGCAAAACCACTTCATCTTCCCTATTGCAGGCCATTGTGGTTATATAGAGAGTGAATGAAAGGATAGAAAATTTCTCTCTCTCTCTCTCTCTCTCTCTCTCTCTCTCTGTGTGTGTGTGTGTGTGTGTGTGTGTGTTTCTCCCACCATTTACACCATACCATGAAGGAGAACTTTTATAAGAAAAAAAAAAAAGCATATTAATGCTACCTATCTCAACCCTTTGTTAATCATCTCCCATTTCCCATTACTCCAGTCTCTGAAAGGACCATTCTACTCTTGGAAGTTTGTTTATTCTTCTGGTAATCTCAGCCATTGATGATGAATTTACATAAAGCATTAAAATTTTTTCTCTGTTATTCCTTCAAATTGAAGACATCTCTACTTCCTCTGGTTCATCAATACTTTTCAAGGGTTGTTTTGAATGGTTTACTTACTGGATGATGTTTGTTCTGAGAATATCTGTCAAGTGTGTGTGTTTGGTTCTTTCTTGGCATATTAATTGGTCAATATATGCTGGTGGAATTTACATATCATCTTTGAATTTTGTGTGTAAATTCTAGTACATTTTTTAAATGGGATTGTTTTTCCTATATGGTCGATCATGTTAGATTTGTGTCTTGCCTGACTTTAACTCCCTGGTTCTGTGGCTATATGGATCAGTAGATTTTATTTGAAATCGACATAATCAGTATGTATCAGAGGATTCCTACGACTATACTGATACCATTCCTAACTGTCACCTAATAAAAGACTCTATCTCTGTATTTTCAAGAATGAACATGCCATCACACATACCTCATTACACTTCCTGCCCTAATATTTTCATGGCAATTTTTACTCTGTATAATTAGTGAGGTGTGCATGTACACATGCCACTGAGAGATAATGGATAAATGTCGTGATTAGATATGTTTTGAATGTACACCCCAAAGTTTCATGTGTTGGCAGATTGGTCCTTAGAGTGATTGTTTCAATGTAGAAACTTTAAGAGCTGGGAGCTAGTGCAAGGTGATTAAGTTATGTGTGCCACTCTTGGAGAGGATTAATGCCTAGCCTTTGGGGTATAGAAACTCTCAGGGAGAGAGTTGTTACAAACGAAGGCGACCTAATGCACATAGCTCTTTCTGCAACTAGCTGCTTCCAATTCTGTTTCTCTGCCATGCAGAGAATACAGTCAGAGAGCCCTTGCCAGAACTGGCACAATGCTGTTTGGATATTCAGCCTTCAAAACTACGCTTTAATTCAACTTCTTTGCAAGTTACTCATGTCAGGTATTTTGCCATAGGAAAACAAAGTAGACTAAGACCAGAAATTTGTATTGAGGAGTGGGGTAGATGGTTTAACAATATCTAAAAATATAATAGCACCAATGAAACTGGGAAATGAGCAGTGACTGGGAGACTTTGGAAAACCTGCCTAGAAAAGGCCTGTATTGCTGTAAAAAAAAAAAAAAAAAAAAAAAAAAAAAAAAAAAAAAAAAAGTAGTACAGGCAATATTGATGAGGACTCTTAGGAGTGAGCTGGAATAGTTGAAGGACTGGATAATTGGTTTTGTAAAGAATGCTAAAGGACTGGATAATTGGTCATGTAAAAAAGAGTGTGCAGAGGAAATTAAGAAAATTCTATTCTAAATGTAGTAAAGGCCACATTTCTGACACCTTGGTCAAAAATATGACTGCACTGCTCTAGAGTTTTCAGGAAGGTCAAAGCAATGAGCTGAGGTATCTAGTATAGGTATCTACTATTTAAACAGCAAAACATTCAGGTTTGCTTATATCAGCCTCACATAGTAGAATTCAGAAGCAACCTATGACCTAAAGCAAAGCAGATGCAAAGATTTTGAAAATTAGTAGCGAGAGTGAAAAGGGGGAAAAGTGTTTAAGGGTGTAGAAAAGCAATTACTTACTAAAGAGAATGGAGTTGTGAAGCTGCCTCCTCTATCATAGGTCCAAATATTGTTGACAGCATATTCTTGCTTTTTCAGAAAATGGGCTGGGCATTCTCTAGGATTCACTATCAAGGACTGCCTTTGGATTTAGCTCCCTACTAACAAAGTGCTCTGTGGCTGCTCTATCCATGGTTCAGTTAGATCAATATACGGATTGTGCTGCCACTCTAAAGGGAGAGAGAAGCTGATCTTGGTGGTACCTACATGGTGCTGATTCTGCAAGAGATATGGGCCATGGGGTTGACCACTGAGACACACACACACACACACAAAAATCCTGGGAGGCCAGGTGGGAGTTTGCTGCAGGTTGGAATCAACACAAAGAGTCTCCTCTAGGATAATACTCAGCAGACCCACAGAAGTGGAGTCGCAGACAGCACTCTATATGGTGCTGTCAGTAACATGCAATGCCAGTCTGCAAAAGCTGAAAGCACCATTGTACAAAGCCAGTCTGTGAGAGAAACCACATGGGCTGTGACCCGCAAAGTCACAAACTGGGGCTGTCCAAGGTCTTGGGGGCCCACCTCTCACCACAACGTCCAGAAGACATCAGAACTGGAGTTTTAAGTTTTAATATCTGTTCTTCTGTGCTCCAGTCTTGCATTAGGTCAGTTACTCTTTTAAAATTTCCGTTTCTATATTTTGGAATAGCAATGTTTAACTTTTCCCTATCCTGTCACTATATCTTGAAATTAAATAACTTATTTTTGATTTTAGCAGGTTCACAGCTGGAAGAAATTTGCATTTCATATAAAATAAGACTTTGGACATGGACTTTTCACTGATGTTAAAATGAGCTAAGACTTTTAGACTATTGGGGATGAAATGATCATATTTCACATTGTGAGAAGGAAATGAAGTTTGGGGTCCAGGGGCAGGATGCTATGGTTTGAATAAGATATGAGTACATACCCCACAGGTCTGTGTACTTATGGAAGCTTAGTCTCCCATCTGGTACTATTGAAGTGCTGGAGCTTTAAAAGATGGATCCAGTGCAAGACATTTGGGCCATAGGGATCCCAAAAAGGGATTAATTCTTGCCTCTCAAAGTAAGCTCTCAAAAGAGTGGATTTTTAGAAAGTGAGTTAACCCTTTGTGCTAGGTCCCTTCTAAAAGAGAAAAAAATCCTTTTCTGTTTGTCTTTCAGGTTAGTATGGAACTGGGGTACTTTCTCGTACTGGCATTGTGCTGTGTGAAAATTTCATACTGAAAGTATGTGAGCTAAATAAGACTCATCAACAATAAAAATAACTCTGGAAGATTGTGTTCCCATAACATATGTATTTTTCCCTTGGAATTCCCTCTTTAGGAGAGTTCTACTTCCTTCTTCATTGATATTGGAGTTAACCACATGATTTTATGATTTTCAATGGCCAAAAGAAGATGAATGAATGCTCCATTATAAAAGAGGTGTTAGCTGATCTATAGCTCAGTGAACAAAGCAGTGTTTGCCAATAGGTCAATGAGTTTTAGTATATTTGTTCCATGGAATTATCAAAGAGAGAAAAGTACCACAGCTAAAACACTTACATAAAGTTCATTCTGACTCAGATACCATTTACTATACACCTATTTAAAGCATACACATATAAACATCTTCAGCCTATCAATAAGGTCCATACAGTTATCACCCAATTTTTACAAATTAGAAATCTGAGGCACAGAGTTTATAAAATATACTCAAGTTGGCTGTAGAACTAAGATTGGAACCAGGTATTCAGGTTAGGATTATCAGACTTAACAAATAAAAGTTATAAGACGTGAGTTAATTTGAATTTCACATTAATGATGAATAATTTAAACTTTAAAGTAAAATTGGTCCAAATATTGTGAGCATCTGTTGAATGTTGTGTGAAATTCAATCAGGAGTTTATTATCATAGCCATAAGTTTGTATTGTTTGTACTTAAACATTTATGGGATGAAAGAATAGCCAGGAATGATAAAATGTAATTTCTTAGTATTAATGGCTCTTAAAAATTTTATATAATAAACTTGTTGACTGCTTCTATGTCAGGAAGTCCATTGAGTGGTCAGACTTGTGATGATAATTGTAGTCTGCAACAGTTGCTTACATTCCAAAAAAAATTGGCGAAATCTTATAATGAGTGTCCATAACATGCTTTCCCATTTGGAAAGGGACATTATTAGTTAACCAAGATTCGGTTGCTCTTAAAGATTTTAGTAATTTAGTAATTAAAGAAAACGGGTTATAGAATAAAATAACATACCAACCATTCTATATCCTCAAAATATTCAATAAATAAAATGGGATTATGATATATTAATATAAGCCTTGACTTTTTTTTTTTAATGCCAGGTAACTTGATGTTCAAACTCCAGTTTAGGTGCACACATGCATGGGGAACCTTTTCTTTATCGTGAGACATTTGGATATTTATAACATCATTTATGAGCCATACAAAATTATCAACTCTATAGATTTATTGAATTTTGAGTCCCACCTGCAGTTGCCTTGACAGGGCCAGACCGAATTCTTTCACATGGGTCTTTTAAGGCCTGCAGCGTGGGCATTCCTCATCTTTGATAAGGGTTACATGATTAAACAGTAAGAACTTTTGTTCTAGAGGCAAAGGAATAAGGGTAGAAACTCTTTTATCAGAACCTAGAATGTATACAAACCCATGTAAAATATTTTAGGGGCCATCATTTTGGAGAAGCAGGTCAAGTCACTTTTTGCAAGGCCAACATCCCATATCGGAGTGCCTGTTGGAGTTTCAGTTACTCTGCTCCCATCTCAGTTTCAGTTAATGAGCCCTAGAGAGCAGAGGAAGATAGCCAAGTGCTTGTTTTCCTGACTCCAATGTAGGAGAACAGGATGGAGTTTTTGGTCCCTAACTTCAATACGGCCCAGATCTCGTTGTTGTGACCACTTGAGAAGTGACTCAGTGGATGCAATCTCTCTCTTCTCTATTTCTCCTCTCTCTCAAATAAATAAAACATCATTTTAAAAAAGAAAATAAAAATTTTTTGTGGATAAAAATGAATAAATGGAACCAAACGTATAAATTATTTGCTATATAGTAGGTGATGATGGAGTAAATGATGGTATGTATTGCTTAATGAGACTTATTTATATAAATACAGTAACAAAAAAGTAGAGATGGGCATTTTGTACAAAAGTTGAGACAAAACTTGGGACACCCACATCCCATTTTGGAGTGCCTGGTTCATGTCCCAGATTTCTCAGTTTTGACCCAGCTTCCTGCTGATTTGTACCCAGAAAGTCAGCAGTTTATGGCTCTAGTACTTGGGATCCTACTACTCCCATGGGACACCTGGAGTGAATTCTGTCCTCCTGGCTTTGACTTGCATTAGTTCTTGCTGTTACTGGCATTTGGGGAAAGAACCAGCATATAGATATTTCTATCATTCCTTCAAACAATTAAAATACATTAAAAATAATAAATGTGTATAGAAGTATCAGTCACATAGCATGTCATTAAGAAATATTGAGAATCACTGTGAAGAAATTTCAATTCCAATTGAGGTTTGAGGGATTTTGGAGAATAAGGTTGAGAGAAAATACATCTAAAAATTTAAGTAATGTTGACCTAGAGAAAATGGGGAGCAACACAGATCCACAGAAAAAATGTATCATTTTTATAATAGTGCTTTGGAAAGTGTGGGGAGCAATCCTGACTGGACTAAGTTACTGGAATTGAGACTTATTCTATGCATCTGCTCTCCCACAATATGGCGCTGGGAGAGAAGAAAACAGCTTTTACACAGCTGCCTCCAGTTCAGCCAATAAACTGTAGGACTTGCTCCTGATTGGAGGAGAGCAGCGTACACGGCGTGTGGGCAGCCGAGTTAGGATTGGCAGAGGAGGACTATAAAGGAGGAGAGAGACGGCATGCACCAGGAACATCTAAGGGGAACATCTAAGGGGAACACCTGTGCAGCCCCCGAGAGAGCCGGCCGGCGGTGTGCCGCTCCCCTGCGGAAGTGGGGAATGTGGCCAGGGGGAACTGCCCTTCCACGGAGGTGGAAGGGACAGTAGCCAACCCGGGAAGAACCAGCAGCAAACCCGGGGAGGGCCGAGCAGACGAAAGAACAGCGCAGGGTCCTGTGTCGTTCCTCCACGAAGAGGGGGAGCGACAGAAAGTATCAGATATATTATGCAAACGTCATGTTTTCTCTCTGGAAAGATGTGACTCTCAGAGCACCAGACATATAAGAATCTAACCTGATTTTATCAGTGTAGTAATTCCAAATAATGTTTAAAATTCCAAATAATAATTAAAAATATATTTGTCCAATCAGGGGAAAAACACCGAACACTGCAAACACTGATATATCCAGTATCTACATCTCTAAGGGGAAGACAGATTTTTAACGTGTATCTACTGCATAATACCTGTGGCTGGCACCAAGCTTCATCCCTAGTGTCAGTTCTCATCTGAATTCCTAGTCTTAGATAGTTCTGCTAATTGAAGTTCCTGGGTACTCCAGATCTGATAAATGATTTGTGGAAGATGAAGGGTAATAGAGAAAGGATGAAGAAAATCATCACCTTAAAAAATTCAAAAATGTATGGAAAAGTTTAAATATTAAATTGTGTGGAAACAAAGAAGGGAAAGTATAAATAAGACCCTACCTCCTGCACCCCATGTATGAAAACTTTAAAGAACAGTGAAGAATATATGTTTACCTGAAAACAGTACTGTTAGATAGATATGATAAATGTTGTTTAATGATATTAAAGACATTTCTAATCTATTTTCTGAAATTAATTGAAATTAATAATGTCATGGACAAATAAAAGATAAAGCATTCATTGTAAAAATGCATGCTATAATTAAGAGAAAAATCTTAAATGCTTAATATTCTAAATTTTAATGTTATTCAATTTATCAAATCAAAGGACACATTGCAAAAATTCTTCAAATAAATGTTATTTTAAAAAATTATGATATGTGCATTACATTTGGATTTGTCTAATTCCTTTATTGGTTCCAAGGAAATATGAAAAATATATTTAACATCTGATTGTAGCCACTTACTTTCTCAATCAGATGATAGTATGGTAAAAATGAAGAATGTGTGTGTGTGTGTGTATGTGTGTGTGTTGGTATAACACAAAAATGAAGAAGTTAAAGTAGAAAATGATAAGAAATGAGCAATAAAAGAAATATTTTGTGCAATAAATTTTCTGTAACTTTCCAGTTAAACTATACTGTGATAAGATAATCTTCAGTAACAACTCTTATTTTGCAGTGACAAAAACAGAGAATATATTCCTATTTTCAAAGTAAACAACATTGCCTCCAAGCTTGATTTAGAATCATTTAAATTTGTTTAAGATGATTGCTTATCCAGTACCACATACTATAAACTTATCAACTTATAAACAGTTTAAATCATGCTCAGTTCACTGTCAGTATTTGGACAGAAAAAGTTATACGACATGTTCATTCATTGAAAATGGCTTGCAAAGTACTAAACTCATCAAGTGTGCATATAGTCAATTTCCAACTGTTTTGAAGCTAGCTGATTGGCATTTCACTATGCAAAATATATAAACAGAAGTATTTCTACTCAATGACTTCATATATCTGCCCTAAAGAGTGTACATAAAGTTCATCAACATATATATGTCTATATTTTCTTTGATTATCATAAATATTTAATTACTTCATAAAGTATAATATTACTACCTGGCTGAAGGTCATCATTGAACAGAATATTTTTATCTAAAGAAGAAATCTGAGTCCATGGAATCATAACACTTTGTAATTTTATATTCATCAATAGTCTGAATATTCTTTAGCAAAAAAGAATTTATGTAAGATAGAGTTTGCTTTTCAAAATAGACACATACATGAAGAAATCTGCCTTCATTGGCAGTCATGGCTCCATTCTGTTGCCTTGCTCTATTTCCAATTCTATTTATTTTTGCCATTATACATTTGCTCTCCAAAAATATTTAAATTTTTAGTTATGTCATGTTTTGTTAAATTATAGATTATATCTTACCTTGAAATGACAAGTATTAAACCAGTGCTTTGCTTAAGTTCATAGGTTCTACTGTCATCAGAACTCAAGCCAGGTTGGCTACACTTCTTTATTAAGCTTGTTATTTATGAAGTATGAGTTAATTATCACGAAACAATGAAAGATGCATTATGAACCTGATGCATTATGAAATCCTATTAACTTTATATTAAAATTATTTAAATCTTGCCACGTCTTTCTTCTCTGTGTCTGGATTCTAAGGAACACTGTAGTCAAGGAAATAAATTTTACTGGGCTGTGATTCTTTTTCCTTCTTCAGATCACTTAGTAAATACTATTCTGGGATGTAAAAGAGTCACATAAGTATATGTTCTTTTTTTTTTTTTTACTTCTTTTTTTTTAACTTTTATTTAATGAATATAAATTTCCAAAGTACGGCTTATGGATTACAATGGCATAAGTATATGTTCTTATATTACTAGTCATAATATATAGCACATAGTAGGCATTTAACAAATCCTTGCCTAATGAAATTAATTACTACTGGAGATCAACAGCCTCTGGGGAAGTTTTAAGTGATTAGTCTACACTTCCTGAGTTAATTTTGTGTTATAACAAGGAAGATATTTAGTGTCAGGACTGGCTTCCACCACATTCAAACTCTCCTCAATCCAAATTTGTAACTTTAAAATGGAAAAATGTAGCGAGATGTTTCTTTAACATGAACCTGCAGGGTGGAAGACAAAAATTATGTCATTATTTTTTTTAAATATAGCAAAGCAATTCTTATCTGATTTCTTCAAATTAACAATGATAGTAATAATAATAATAATTCTATAATTTCTTAATAAAAATTAGTTTTATTTAAGCAGGATACACAGCAGACTCATAGAATGTCCTAAACAGCACTCTGGCCTCAGATCAGTGCTTAAGGCATTCAGATTCCGCTAAAAAGCCCATGAGCATATTTCAGGCATATAAAGCCAAGACACTCTGGCAAAAAAAAAAAAAAAAAAAAAAAGACTTAAATGAAAGATTTCTGTGAGTGAGATCCCAGCAGAAAAAACAGTCCATCAAAGAAGGAGGTACCTTTCTCTGAACGGAGGAGAGAACGAGAGAACTTCCACTTTGACTATGGCCTTGTCTAAATAAGATCGGAGTTGGTGAACTCAAGAGGCTTCCACAGCCTTGGAAGCTCATGACAAGAGCCTCGGAGGATTACTGACGTCATAAATAAGAGTGTCAATTGTTAAATCAACAACAGCAGGCACTGTGCACTTACTCCCCATGTAGGATCTCTGTCCTTAATGTGATGTTCTATGTGAATTAATGGTAAAATTTGTATTCAAACAGTACTCTATACTTTGTGTGTCTGTGTGGGTGCAAACTGTTGAAATCTTTACTTAGTATATACTAAATTGATCTTCTGTATATGAAGATAATTGTAAAATGCATCTTGATGTGAAAGGAATGGGAGAGGGAGTGGGATATGGAATGGTTGTGGGTGGGAGGGAGGTTATGGGGGAGGGGGAGCCGCTATAATCCAAAAGTTGTACTTTGGAACTTTATATTTATTAAATAAAAGTTAAAAAAGGAAAAATAATAATTGAAATTTTATTTAGAATTCATGAAGAATATTATTTAAGATATTCCTTGCTAGTGAATATCTTTGAAAACATTATTTAAACCAATATATCATGTCTATAAATAAAATTTATATAATCATTCACTTTATTTTTATTACCTTACTTTTGAAGTAATGCTTTTAAAATATTGCATCAGTAAATACACAGGCATTACTTCTGATCATATCTCCAGGACTCACACCAAGCATTGCAATTACTATGGGTATGATGCTTCAGACGTCTCATATCTTTAATTCATATTAGTTAATTGCACAGAGAAAATATAACCTTAAGTACCTAAAATATATGTAAGTATATATTCTCTGAAGCTTTTGCCAAAACACTTATTATTAATAGGAATCAGACTTGTTGGGAATAAATAATGTCTGTATCAAACTAAAGTGACTGTACTTTATTATTTTTGTGAAATTAGTTATTTTACCAATTCAAAAAATATTTAATTTTTAAATGTAACTGTAGAGTAACAGTGTTTCCTTTTCCTTCATACTATTTGTTGAACGCTTTACTTAGCATAGAGTTAATCTTATTAGTATAAAGTTAGCTGAAAATAGATCTTTGTAAAAAATAAGAATGAGAATAAGAGAGGGAGGAGGGAGAAAGCAGGGAGCATGAGTATGAAGGAGGGTATGGTGGAAAGTATCACTGTATATATGAAATTCATGACATTTCTATACATTCAATAAATTTTTTAAAAAAGTAAAATATACATATTGTGAAACTTAACATCTTAACTATTTTAAAAAGTAATGTACCATTGGGTATCAAATATATGTAGGGAAAATTCCAAGGGAAAAGACATTTTGCATTAGGCTAGGGGAAACAGCCACAAAAAGTATCAATTCCCAACTTGACTCTCACTGGGATTAAACATGACAATAGGTCTGATCTGATTTCATCATCATTTAAAAGTCATCTCTTATTTTTCACTTTATGTTTCTGTGTGGGAGCAAACTGTGGAAATCTTTACTTAATGTATGCTAAACTGATCTTCTGTATATAAAGAGCATCGAAAATGAATCCTCATGTGAATGGAAGGGGAGAGGGAGTGGGAAAGGGGAGGGTTGCGGGTGGGAGGGACGTTATAGGGGGGAAGCCATTGTAATCCATAAGCTGTATTTTGGAAATTTATATTCATTAAATAAAAGTTAAAAAAATTTTTTTCATTCCATTGACTTACAAAAAAAAAAAAAAAAAGTTGAGGAAATGCATTCCTAGGGGAGATTTGGAGTGAAATCTGCAGTGGAAATTCTACAGAAGGTAGAGGGACACCGTGGATTAGTGTGGAAACTGCAGATGCATAGCAACAAAAGCAAACACAACACTGGATCTCTGCAATTGAGAGCTGGAGGAGGCACCAGTTTAGGAGAGCTAAGTGAGAGCAGACCACAGTAGCCTTTGCCACTATTGATATTGCTAGAGGGAGACAGCCTGGAGGACTAAGCTGTCTTTGAATACAGCCTGGAAGCCTAGAGATTACCTGCCTAACCCAGGGAAAATAGGGCATGTTTTTCTCTCCCCATTCCCCAACTAGGCATCAGCAACAAAAGGGTGCCATCTTGACACTGGTAGCGGCTGCTGTGGCTCTTTTAGGCATGCTCAGCAACTGGCAGGGACATGGTGCCACACTGACATAGTAGCAGATGTAATGACTTCTGTGAACACCTGACAATTGGTGGGGAGAAGGTGCTATTTCGAAAAGAGGAGCAGATGGGAGCTGGCGCCATGGCGCATTAGGTTAATCCTCCGCCTGCGGTGCTGGCATCCCATATGGGCTCTGGTTCTAGTCCCAGTTGCTCCTCTTCCAGTCCAGTTCTCTACCTGGGAAGGCAGTGTAGGATGGCCCATGTGTTTGGGCCCCAGCACCGAAACACCTGGCTCCTGGCTTCGGATTGGCACAGTGCCGGCCATAGCAACCATTTTGGGGTGAACCATTGGAAGGAAGACCTTTCTCACTGTCTTTCTCTCTCTCTCTCACTATCTAACTCTATCTGTCAAATTAAAAAAAATTTAAAAATTTAAAAAAATAAGAAAAGAGTAGCAGCTGCAGTGACTCTTGTGCAAGGGTGCGATCCAGGGATTTTCTCAGAGTTAAAAATTCTTGTTCCCCACTTACTTTGAGTCTGGTTGGGAGGATTGACAGGGGGCTTATCACTTACATAGGACTGTGAGGTGCCCCCAGCCTCTCAATATCTCATATGCTCCAGGGCTCAAGGTGGAGCACCCACAGGCAGCTAGCTCTAGGATCACCTCTGCCTCTCCATGGACAGGACAAGCTAGCAGAGTGGAGCAGATCCTCTGTACCCTATGATTGTGGGAATCTTGTGTGATGAGACTGTTGAAATTCTGTGACAACACCATAGGACACAGAAGGTAGCTAGGTCTCATGGAAATCACTGTCTGCATGGTGCAGGATGCTCAGAGCCTGCTGACTGCCTGGGATGGGTCATTGTAGCAGGATCCATACTCATATAGGGACCATGCAGATCTTTTAGATAGTTCGTATGGCAACATGGGTGAATGTGGCACCCACTGTAGGATAGCCCAGGCTATTCATATCCGTGGAAGAGAGGAGATGAAGATGTGATTACACCAACAGAGGTGATCACACAGTTGTCTCTGCTGCAAATAGAGATTTACCATGGCCAACTTGGGTGTTACCCTGGAGAGTTGCCCTACACTGGAGCACTAACCAGAGCTCCCTGGCCACACCCAGCACACACCTCTGGGTATTTACTTAAAGAGCAGACACTCTACTAAGTCTCAGAGGCATTATTCAAATATAAAAGCCATCAGAGGAGAAAAACAAACAAATATTTTGACAAATGACTAAAAATAAATGCAGAAATTCAAGAAAAAAGAATAATGAATAAAACAAAACTCTCCCAAAAGAACACAACACTTCAATATTAGAATGTAGAGATTGATGAAATACCTCAAATGAATTGAAAAGATTAATCATAAGATTATTCAGAAGCAATGAGAAGCAAAATCATGAGTTATGTGTGAAGGCCAGCCACACTAGTTGAATAGAACCTGAAGGAGGGAGTGGGAATGAAAAGAGGGACAAGGGCACAGAGAATGGAGCCGAAACAACAAGGCTGATCAAGGCTCATTTATTCTAGTGTCTCAGTGGTATTCATACATAACAGCTGCAGAACAAAGAAGCACAAAAGAAGCACAAAAGATAACAACATAGCAAGCAACTTACTGGGCCTCTGGTAACACAGATAATTTTAACAGAGTGCTCTTGATTATCATCCTCCTTCGGGATGGGAATATGTGACTTTCTTATCCCAAGAATTCCACAAACCAAGATTGGCCCTAACTTGTCCAAAGTCTGCCTACACATATGCCATGGAATAAAAATTTTCCCATGAGATTTAAATTTTGAAGATAAATAAAAATGAAATATTAGAAATGAAGAATTCAATACACTAAATAAAAAATATAGTGGAAACACTTAGCAACAGACTTGGTGAGGTGGAAGAAAGAATATCTGAGCTGGAAGACAAATCCTTGGAAATTTCTCAGGCCAGAAAATAGGAGAAATTAGAAAAATTAAAAACTGTGTTGGAGATATATGGGATACTAACAAACGACCCAACATATGGGCCTTCAGAGTTCCTGGAGGTGTGGGAAAAGAGAATGATTAGAAGGCTTATTCCAGGTAATAATTACAGAAAAAATCCCCTATTTAGAGAAAGAAAGTGACATCCATGTACACAAGGCACATATAACTCCTAATATACATGACCAGAAAAGATCGTCACCATGACATATTGTAGTCAAACTTTCAACAGTAAGCCATAAAGAGAAGATTCTAAGAAGTACAAGAGACAAATGCAAGTTTACTTTCAGAGGATCTCCAATTAGACTCATATTTGATTTCTCATCAGAAACCCTACGGGCTAGGAGAGAATATAGAGACATAGTCCAAGTCTTAGGAGTAGAATTGTCAATCCCAAATACTGCACCCTGCAAGGTCTCATTTATAAATGAAGGTGAAATAAAGACTTTGCATAGTAAAGAGAAATGAAATAGCTTGGAACCAATTGTCCAGCCTTATAAATAAAGCTTAAGGATTTGCTACTCACAAAAACACATAAAAATAGCCATCATTATGCAAAAATGAGAAGGTAAAAAAAATCCTTCAGTAAAAGTACAAAAGAAATACAAATAAAAATAGGAATATATTTGGGAAAATGGCAAGGCCAAGTTGTTACTTATCAATTGACACCTTGAATGTAAATAGCTCCACTTTCCAGTTAAAAGATACAGACTAGCTGAATGGATTAAAAAAACAAGACACATCTATTTGCTGCCTACAAGAAACACATCACACCAACAAGGATACTAGTGGACTGAAATCAGACTAAATAGACATTAACACAAAAACTGTTAAAAGAGAAAAAGAAGGAAATTATGTAATGATTAAGGGATCAATGAAACAGGAAGGTATGACTATAATAAATGTATATGTATCCAATACCAGAGTGCTTGGCTATTTAAAAGAAATATTAATGGATTAAAGAGAGACATAAACTCCAATATAATAATAATGGGGGACTTCAACACCACACTTTTCTCAATTGACAGATAAACTACACAAAAAATCAACAAAGAAACAGCAGAGCTAATCTACACTATGGACCAAAGGGACCTAACTGATCTACAGAAGTTTTCATGCCACAGTTGCAGAATAAGCATTCTTTTCATCAATACATGAAACTTTCTCAAGGATAGACCATATGCTAGACCATAAAACAAGAATCAATAAACAAATTGAAAAACCTTGAAATCATACAATGCATCTCTTCTGACCACAATCAAATGAAACTGGAAATCAATTACTCACGAATCTCAGGAATATATGCAAACACAGGGAGACTGCATAAAATGATCCTGAAGGAATACTCAATCATAGAAGAAATCAGAAAGGACACCAAAAAGTTTCTGGAAATGAATGAAAATAACAAACATGAATCAAAACTAACAGAATACTGTGAAAGCAATGTTAAGAGGTAAGTTTGCAACAATAGTGCCTACATCAAGAAAATGGAAAAGCATCAAATAAATGAGCTATCAATGCATTTCAATGACTTAGAAAGCAGCAACAAACCAAACTCCAAATAAGTAGAAGGAAAGAATTAATTAAAATTAGAGAAGTAAAATGAAACCAAAAAAATGCAAAAGGTAAGTGCAATGAAAAAGTGTATTTTTTTTTGACAGGCAGAGTGGACAGTGAGAGAGAGAGACAGAGAGAAAGGTCTTCCTTTGCCATTGGTTCACCCTCCAATGGCCGCCGCACCGTACTGATCCGAAGGCGGGAGCCAGGTGCTTCTCCTGGTCTCCAATGGGGTGCAGGGCCCAAGCACTTGGGCCATCCTCCACTGCACTCCCTGGCCATAGCAGAGAGCTGGCCTGGAAGAGGGGCATCCGGGACAGAATCCAGCACCCCGACAGGGACTAGAACCCGGTGTGCCGGTGCCACAAGGCGGAGGATTAGCCTAATGAGCTGCAGCGCCTGCTGAAAAAGTGTATTTTTAAAACTAAACAAAATTGACACACAATTGTCCCAACTAACCAAAAAAAGAGGGAGAAGACCCAAATCAATAAAATCAGAGATGAAAAAGAAAAGGTCACAGAGACCACAGAAATAAAAAGAATCATCAGTAATTTCTATAAGAGCTGTAATACCAACAAATCTGAAACTTAGAAGAAATAGGTAGATTCCTGGACACATGCAACTATCAAAATTGACCCATGAAGACATAGACAGTCTAAAGAGATCAATAACTAAGACAGCGATTTAATCAGTGATAAAGACCCTCAGAACAATAAAAGCCCAGATCCGGATGGCTTCACTGCTAAATTCCATGAGACATTTAAAGAAGAACTAACTCTAATTCTTCTCAAGCTATTCAAAATAATTAAAAGGAAAGGAATCTTCCCAAACTCATTCTATGAGTTCACCATTGCTTTAATCCCTAAACCAGAAAAAGAAATAACAGAGAAAAAGAAGTATATACCAATATCTCTGATAACAAAGATGCAAATATCCTCAACAAAATACTAGCTAATCAAAACCAACAACACATGAGAAAGATCATTCATCTTAACAGAGTTGGATTTATCTCTTATATGCAAGGATGGATCAACATTCACCTATCAATTAATGTCATCACATTAACAAAGTGAAGAACAAAAGTCATATGATTAACTCAATAGAGACAGTGAATCCATGGATAAACTACAACATACTTTCAAAATGAAAACCTTAAGCAAACTGGGTCTTAAAGGATCATTTCTCAACACAAGCAAGGCAATTATGATAAACACACAGCCAAATCTTACTGAAAGGAGAAAATTGGATCATTTTCACCAAGATCAGTAACCAGACAAGGAGGCCCACTTTCACAACTGCTATTCAATGCAGCCCTAGATGTTTTAGTTACAGCATTTAGGCAAGAAAAAAAAAAGGTACACAACTTGGAAACAAGAAAGTCAAACTATCCCTATTTGCAGATGACATGATTCTGTATACAGAGGAAGGAAAATACTCCACTAAGAGACTATTGATATCATAAAACTTTTAAGAGTTTGGTAAAATTAACACCCAAAAATCAATGGCCTATGTATATAGACAATGTTATGGCTGAGTGGGCAGCCACAGGCAGTCGCCCCTTTTGTTTACACTTAAACATATGGATGGAGACACCCTGGCACAGACAAAAGGCAAAGGAGATTCCAGGAAGAAGCAGGAAGAACCTTATTGGGAACTCTTTGTAACCCCAAAAGGCTTTTGGATATGTAAATCTTTTGTGTGCCTTCTTGTACACAACTGGTCATGTTTAAATACTACTGGATATGTTGAATAAAGGAGCCTTGATCAGGATTTGTCTTGGCTCCATTCTTTGAGTCCTTGTCCCCGCATTCCCACTCTCTGTTTCAGGAAACCTGGTTCATTGTGCTGCAGGCTGGCACAGCTGAGAATTAACTTCTCAGATCAACTCCATTCACTAGGGCTACAAAAACTTAAATACCTTGGAATACATTTAAACAAAGTGAAAAAAGATCTCTGTGATGAAAAATTATGAAACAACAAAAAAAGAAATAGTAAAAGACACACAAGAAAATGGAAAAATCTTCCATGTTCGTGGAATGGATGGATTTAATAGCAAGAAAATGTCCATACTACCCAAAATAATTTATATATTCAATGCAATCACAATGCAAATACCAATTGAATTATTCTCATTTCTAGAAAAAAATGCTAAAGTACTTATGGAAACACAGAGACCCTGAATAGATAAAACAATCTTATGCAACAAAAACAAAGGCAGACACATCACAATACCAGATTCAAGACATACTACAGGGCAGTAATCTAAACGGCCTGGTACTGGCAGAAAAATAGACATGAAGCCCAGTGGAACAGAGTCAAAACTCCAGAAATCAATCCACACATCTACAACCAGGTAATCTTTGAGAAAGGAACTTAAATTATCCATGGAGAAAAAGCAGTTTCTTCACCAAATGGTGCTGGGAAAATTGGATATCTGCATGCAGAATTATGAAACAAGACCCCTATCTAAACCTTACACAAAAATCAACTCAAAAGTGATCAAAGAACTAAATCTATGATACCATCACATCATTAGAGAACATTGCAAAAACTCTAAAATAAATTGGTATAGGCAAAAACTTCTTGTAAATGACACTAGAAGCACAGACAGTAAATATCTAAATAGACAAATGGGATTACATCAAGCTGAGAGGCTACTGTACTGCTACATAGTAGTACTATGTATTACTGTACATAGCAAAATGAAGAGAAGATTCAGAATGGGAGAAAATATTTGCAAACTATGCAACTGAAAAAAAATGTATCCCGGATCTATAGAGCTCAAGAAACTCAACAAAAAGCAAACAATCCAGTAAAGACATGGACAATAGGAGCCAGCATTGTAGCATAGCAGGTAAAGTTACCACCTGCAGTGCTGGCATCCCATATGGGCACAGGTTCAAGTCCCAGCTGCCCTACTTCCAACCCAACTCCCTGCTATGGCCTGGAAAAGCAGTACAAGATGGTCCAAATCCTTGGGCCCCTGCACACACATGGGAGACCAGGAAGAAGCGCCAGGCTCCTTGCTTTAGACTGGTCCAGCTCCAGGCTGTTGCGGCTGATAAAGGTGAGGATATATAATTTGCGATTATTAGTGGCTTTTGTTTTTTTCTAGATAATTACATTGTGAAATATCTTATTAAAACATTTGTATAATCTATGGAGGGATGCCCATACTCAGAAGAAATCCAAACACATCAGTGTAGTGATTGAAAAACAAATAGAGCTGTGGCTTCTTTTGAGTTGATGTTGTTGCTCCTTCCCAAATGGGACTTTTAGTTCAGTCAAAACAAAAGGGATGCTTTCGAGAAAGAATTAAAGAAATCTTCTGAGCTTTCTTAGATACACTGTCACTTTAACCCTTTTCAAGTTGCAAGATTTGGATCCCACTTCTCCTAAACCAAAAAAATACCCTAGGGGAAATCGTAATCATTTGTTCCAGTTTCAGAATTTTCTGTTTTCCCGAAAGAGTGCTTTCAATGCCAACAGCACAAACTAAGCCACCAACGTAAAAGCTAAAATAACAGCAGGGCCTCTCTAGCCTACACTTTGGGGCATTAAATTCTAAGAGTATTGTTAGTAACTCATTTCAACAACCAATTACTGCTTCAAAGATGGAACGAAGACTAAGTAAGAAAGCATCATCTACCTCATATTTCTAAAGTGTATGCTCTCTGTGTGAGCCAAGCCCCATGAAGCGTTGAACCAAACAACCACAGCAGGCTCCTATCCTCTTGGTTATTCAACATTAATTTCTTAATGCCTGGTTGGGCCTGCTGATGAGTGGCCTCTATCTCTCAGGTATTCTGCAACATTGATTTCCAGCCTTGGAGTGAATTATTTGTTCCTTTTCTCTTTGCATGATTTAACACAGTTGGAGTGCTACAAAGAGAAGGGGAGGGAAGGAAACCTCTTGAATAGATTTGCCCTCCTGGAGACTTTCTGTTTAGTGATATTGAAGTGAATGTACATGTTTTTAAAAGATTGATAACACTCTCCCAACTATAAAGTTGTAAAATTTTGCATGTAACAACCAAATGATAATAATTAAGATTTAGGATACTCATATTTGTTAAAATTATGATCATTATAATAAAATATTTTCAGTGAATATAGTCATTCCAGCCAAATGATTGCTTAACTTTAAATTTAAAAATAAGTGCTATGGATAATATTTTGTCAATGCATTTTCCAAATTTCTTTTCCATGTTTTCTTCCATAATTTAATGCAATTATTCCAAGCAAAAATGTCATATTTTCATATTTGTTGTATTCTTCTTGACTAATATAACACATTGCTTGCCATAAAATTCTGGTTACTGCATCTGAATGGCATTTAGTCATCAATAACTTGTTTCAATATCTGCAAGAAGGTTGTCTTATTTTAAATTGTTTAAAAATATAAAGTACCCATAGAGGACACATAGTGTTGATTTCTGAGTCACTTCCTTTTTTATTATGAATATTTACATTATCATCATCCAGTTATCAATATATTAATCACATTAAAATTTTGCCATGAAAAAGATAACAATAAAAACAAAGCTCTGTGATGAGTGCTATTGAATTATAAATTGTAGTCTATTGAAAATTATAAATGTACAAAATATATTTCAAATAATGTGTTAAAATTTTTCATACAAGGGGTCAGTATTGTGGCTTACTAGATTAATCCTCCACCTTCGGCACTGGCATCCCATATGGGCACAGGGTTCTAGTCCTGGTTGCTCCTCTTCCAGACCAGCTCTCTGCTGTGGCCAGGGGAGGCAGTGGAGGATGGCCCAAGTGCTTGGACCCCTGCAGCTGCGTGAGAGACCAGGAAGAGGCACCTGGCTCCTGGCTTCGGATCGGCGCAGTGCCGGCTGTAGTGGGCCATTTGGGGAGTGAACCAACGGAAGGAAGACTTTTCTCTGTCTCTATCTATAACTCTACCTGTCAAATAAATTTTAAAAAAAAATCATGCAAAACCTTACATATATACTTTTTTTCTAAAGGCTTATTTATTTATTTATTTTGCAAAACAGATCGAAAGAGAAAGGTTGATTCACTACTAAAGTGTCTGCAGCAGCTAGATTTAAGATAGAGTGAAGTTAGGAACTGGGAACAGCAATCTTGTCTCCCACATAAGTGGCTGGAGCATCTTAGGATTTTTTCCCAGGTGCATTTGCAGGAAGCTCAATCAGAAGCAGAGTAGCTAGGACTTAACCCTATGCTCTAATACCTGATGATAGCATCACAGGGAATGGCTTACATTGCTGTATCATAATCTCAGACCCAAGTATTTGGTCCTAAAAAACAAAGATGAACAAAAAAAAATTTACTTAAAGATGCAATGAACTTTTGTATCACTGTCAAACTAGCAATTTTCCAAATATCTCCACTGATACAATTCTGCTTTTATACATATATATTATATATGACTTAATATTATATACATATAAATAAATCAGATAAGTACTTAACACTGCACAATTTATTTGAGTCCCAAGACTGATATGGTAGGAACTGTTCTATGTGTATTCTGTCAGTTAAAGTAAAATAAGGAAAGACCTTTAGTTAGATTACCTTCCTGCTTTCAGTTGTGTCCCAGTACCTGAATATTGCTTGAAACATATTCTAATATTAAGTTTTCTGAAGTCATTTTGAAATTGTACTCAGATAAATAAATTTCCAAACTTAATCATAATCAACTAATTGATAGTTTGTTCTGAAGAGTTAGCAATGGTGTAAAACTAAGTTTATGTTGATGATATTATGTTACTCACATAGTCAACTGCCACGGTAATTCTTTTGAATGTCATAAAGCATATTCATATTGAGAAGATGAAAGGAACTGTTTGCCTTCTGGTGAATATTCTAAACTTAATTTTGTACCTTAAAACAGGGAAAATATAATTGTCTCTTGATTTTTTTTTAGTTGAGAGATAGAGAGACAGAAAGAGATATCCCATTCATTGGATCACTCCCCAAATGTTCACAATGAGCTAAAGCTGGACGTGGAAGCTAGGATATTGAGGAGATGAACCTGGGCAAGTGAATATATCAACTCCCCACAGCTTTTGCCGAGGCCCCCTTCTGCATGTGCTCACATATCTCTTTCTAGAGTAACTGGTGAGATGGGAAGTAACTGTTACGTAACAGTTTGGCTCTGGGCCACTTTTGTCTGTAGACCCATATAAGCCATTGCAGGGCGTGGCTAGGTGGTGTTGCCACATGTATGTGGCTATTGGTAGATGTGGCTGTATGTGGCCATGTGTGGATGTGTGTAGGTGTCTGTCTGTGTGTGCAGATGCTGCCATGGACACAGGGGTAGGTATCTTCTGTGACCCCACTGCTGTTGGTGGCAAGTGGCTGTTTCGTGTGCTCTTCTCACTGCTACTGAGAGTAAAGGAGAAGTAAACTCAGAAACAACTCTGAGTGTTGTCTAACCTGTCAGAATCAGGATCTGCATGTCCTGGGTCCTAAAGCCCAGGTCATACATGGGAATAACATCTAGGTCTCCCATGCAGATCCAATTATTCCAGTCATACTCTCCTACAGGAATCCAACTATTGAGTCATATCCATTGCCCCTCTGTCCACATTAGCAATAATCTAGACTCTGGATCCAGAAATAGATATTGAAACCAGACACTGTGATATGGGGCATGGGAATCTTAACCCACATCTTAATTGCTATGCTAACTACAAGCCTCTGATTAATTAGAAAGATATCCAAAAAGCCCAAACAATAAAATATGTGATTAAGATTTCAAAAAGTCTGTATCCTTTGCCTATGTTTGCCCAATTTCTGTATCACATGAACATATTTTATGCAACAAAACCTTAAGCAGTAACTAATTTTAAGTGACTTATTAGTATATTTAGGCAGTGTAATTTACTTTTAAATAATGTTGGTCAATATGGTTATTAATTCGGATCACCATTGCTTTTCCTAACAAAGATGAAGACACCAACATTAACACAATGAACACACTAAACCACTAAAGCAGAGGCACCTGTGTGCTTTTCAGCCTGTGAAGGACATAAGCAAACGGGTGTGGAGATGAAAGACAGGGAGGCTCATAAACAAATCCATCACAGCACAGTTTCATAATTATAGATTTATTAAAATGAATTTAGTTTTTAATGGTCAGTCAATATGCCAAAGAGTATTTCTAATTATCCTGTAAATTGTTTGCATCTGTGACTAATCCTACTGCAATACATCTTTGTCAATCAACTCACACCATTTCTGAATAATGCTTATTTAGATCTTTGCCAATGTTCATTGTTATTTTTTAACTGAACACCCACAGTTTTCTCTTATAATTATTTTTCACTTACTTTACATTTGTATCTTTTGCCTATACACTGAAAAATCACACAGGATTTGAATCATACTTCTGTAACATAAGAAATAAAATTACATTATGATGTGGTTTTTTTAAGCTATAGAAGCACAAATAGATATAATTTATATAACTAAAATAAAGGCATATAATTAAAACACCAAATAGCATGGAATCTATTTGGACATTTTTAACGTCCAAGTATTTAAGGCAAGTGTAATCAAATTTATTATCTGTTACAAGACCCAGCAATGCTGTTTTGGGATAGAGAAAAATAAATTATTTTAGATCAACTCTAAGGCTCCATGAAAATCTGAAGTTCAAAGGAAAGAAAAAGCAAATTTAAGCATTGATAAATAAACAAAAACTTCATGTGGGCACTTCTACTTTCACAAAAGAGAATAAAAAGATAGCTTTGTGCCAGGCAAAATAAATCATAAAAATGTTCTCTCATGTGTATTGAGAGATGGAGAAAGGAGCTACACTCAACAAATTCACTATTTGTTGAAAGAAGGGCACATAGTTCAAAGTTTCTGTCATAATTTATGTTACTAATAAAGCCTACATGGCCATGAGTACATAGATAAATTCTCATGATGCTTCCTAATAATATTTGGAGTATCCAAAGAAAGGTCCAACATTCTATTTAGTTCAGGGAAAAGAGAGGCCAGAATAAATTAGCAAATTTGGAAGCAACTTTCCACTTTCAGATACAGTGCAGATTAGACTGGTTGACAAATAAGTGGAAGACAACCACTAATCAGATATTCTTTGAGGTCAGGATGACAATGAGGCTTTTATGAAAAAGGATACCTATTATTCAGCTTGGCCACATTTTTTTAAGTTGTCATAATGTAATCAGTGAATATAACCTGAATTGTAAGTAAGATTTTTTTCACAGAGAATGAGTATTTGGAGTTCTTTTGTAAGTTCTAGGTCCAGGGTTGTTTACAACAGAGCAAGGTAGTGCAAAAAGGAGTAGATACATCTGAAGTGAGCTACAATAAAAATGGAATATTCACTGGAAGTAGAAAATTAAATAAATCACTAAGAGGGCTATAAAGACTCTGAATATACTAATAGATATTGAAAGAAATGTCAACTTTCATTCTGTGGAAAGGTAGTCTAATCACAATGGGGACCACCCGTAAAAAGACGATTCTAATGATTAATTCTTCCCTGCACATACATAGGAAATCTCTTTGGTTTTGCTAGGATAGAGCTTCACCAAGATGCTATCACACATTTTTTAGATATAGGGGTATTGGTTATGCTGATTACATTGTCTTTCAGTTCAGACATTTTGTAATTCTGCTGTAGAATGACTACAAAGTTTTTTTTAACTCTAGAGAAATTTTTAGTTAAGACACTTAGTCTAGTGTGATTTAATATATTAACTAGTTGTGTGGGAACTAATTCTCTGGGTATTGTTCACATCTTACACACTACTTTGCCTCATCCAACCTCTGTTCTTTCCTGAAATCATTAAGAGAACCACAAGATAATTTTTCACTGCACACATTGGTCAAAACAAATCAACTTTAGAAAAGAATGTGCCCTTCTATGCAAAGTTCTTGTTGACCTAATCTACATTCTAATACAATAAGAGCTTGGAGAGTTCCTTTGTAACAATGGATGGTGCACATAATGTCTTTTACTGTGTTTTTCCCTGGGAGTTGAAATTTCAGGAGGAGTTCTTGTATTATCAGCTTATGTATTCCCAAAAGCTTTTCAAACAGCTCAAGGATATTTATTTATTTATGTTTTTGGAGAAGCAAATTTTATCTAATGGTAGCTCTCTTAGCAATGCAATATATTTCTAATTGTAAATTAGAATTGGTTAATGTGATTTTGCTTCCATTTATTCTAAAAGAAATATTCTATAAAATTCTACAGGAAAATTTCCACTTCTAGACCAATATCTACATCCCATTTTACTGATTTCCTCAAGCTCAGATAATTACAAACACATCTTGCATAAATATGTTGTTCAAACAAAATTTGTTGTTTTATTTGTATCACAAAATGATGCCATTATTGCAAGAATGGATGCACATATACTCCTAAGTAACAATAATTCCCATCAAGTCAGTAAATCCCTCATCACAGCAAACTTTTCCCAAATCTAATTTCTTGACCTTATGTAACAGAAAGATGTTGTCAATGCTCAATTTTCTTTGTTGCATGACTTTTGTAAAAATTGCTATTTTATATAGTTGTGCAAGAATAAAAGAAGTGTGAATTCTTGGCATCATGTCTGACACAAGTAAAAATGATGCTAATTGTTCAAAAGATCATGATCGTTATTAGTATAACTACAAGCATTTTTTTTCTATCCTTAATTTTTGTTAGGCAGTCTACTAAGTGTCTTCACAATATCTGCTTCATTAATTCAGCAACCCCTGATTATAAAAACACAAACATACTTAGTTTGGTTTTAATATTAACCTTATTATAAATAATCAAGCACAATGGAGTTAATAGGCCAAGTTTGCAGCTAGTTAGTGGGGAAGATGTGTTCCCACATAGCTCTCATTATAATTACTCCCCACGGTAGGTTGCAAATATATAACTAAGAAGCAGCCATTACCTTATGTTCTGAAAATATAAATAACAAGCCAAGTTGTGCTTATTCATTGTATATAGGTGGGAGTCTTCTCAACACAGACCTCCAGGCAGTCACCACCCATTAGTCAGAGTTTATATACAAATTGAAATATATTTATCATATGGCTACAAAAAGATATGTGTGAGTACTAACTAGTCCAATAACTCCAGCAAATCCCCTTTGTCTTCTGCATTTGCTCTGGTTCCAAGTAGAATTTCCCCATCAGACTACATGTAGAGTTAGTGAAGAAAATAAATTCAGTTGCATATTAGGATGGCAGAATCAGTTCCTCCATATTTCACAATATCCCTACTAGTCATTGAACTAGGTAGTGCTGATATAACCCACCATTGTCTTTAGGATTAGAAAACTTTTGTGGAAATACAAAAATTTAAATTTCTAGAAAGGATGGGTTATTAATGAGATAATCCAATGCCAATACAAAGAAGAAAACTGGGTGGGTAAGTCAATGATATCTATCTTCAGAAAATGAGACAGTTTTTCAAACAGCTAAATGGATGGTCTGCTCTCTATTGCAGATGTTAAGTAATGCTAATTAAAAATAAAAGAATAACACATGTGAATATATTTATTATTTTGATACCTGCAAAGCCAAGATATCTGGCACATAGCTCCCTTATTTACCTAAAAAAGTGATAGAAAACAGTATCCCAATCAGGAGAAAACATATAAAATACCTTGATTATACGTAATGTACATAGTGGTCGCCTACAAGTCTATTGACAGATAGCTCACTGTATTTCATAACTGTTAGGGAAATGGCACAGGTGCAGTCTCTTATCTGTGGCGCGATCTACATTCTATGCCTCGGTACTGGCCGCCATTACTGACATTCTATGCCCTGGTACCAGCCACCATTACTGAAAGCCAGGTAGCCACATGGCCCAAACTACCTGTGCCAAGCTCCACCCCCAACCTAATGGGATTGGCTAATTCCTACCTCACTGCTCACCCCCTAGAAAAACTATATTAGACCCCCATCCCAGACACGTGGTCTCTCTTTCCCTTCGCCACCCCTTCACTCCGGTCTGTTGGGTGTTCCCCAATAAACCCTTTCCCTTACTCCAGTGTTCGGTGTGTTTTGTGACAGCTAACATTAATATGTAACAATAACCTAATGCACATCTCTGATTTCAGTTTTGTATACTATAGATATTATTTTGGTGAACCACATTACACCACCAACCTATTGGCATCCTTCTGCAAGCATCCCTGATATTGGTAGCCTTTACTCATTTGGGGACTTTTCTCAAAAAAGTAAGATATGATACGGCCCATGACTGAGTAAATCTCAGGAATAAGGGGCAATTATGGTCTGCAGATGAGCCATTCAAAGTCTCAAGCAGTACTTTCTCAAGTTTCCAAAAGAAATGAACCTGCATGTCTCTTGTGGTGACTCTGACAGTTGTTCCATTAAATGAATAGTCCATCCTTTCTGTCTCACTCTATCCCACTTCTTTTTATTATTATTATTTATTTATTTGACAGGCAGAGTTGCAGACAGAGTGAGAGAGAGACAGAGAGAGAGGTCTTCCTTCCTTTGGTTCACTCCCTAAGTGGCCGCAATGGCCGGAGCTGCGCCAGTCCAAAGCCAGGAGCCAGGTACTTCCTCTTGGTCTCCAATGAGGGTGCAGGGTCCCAAGCACTTGGGCCATCCTCCACTGCCATCCCGGGCCACACCAGAGAGTTGGACCAGAAGAGAAGCAACTGAGACTAGAACTAGCACCCATATGGGATGCCGGTGCTGCCAGCGGAGGATTAACCTAGTGTGCCACGGTTCCGGCCCTATCCCCACTTCTTAACACCAGTTCCCAAATGAATTGCCTACATCTTTTATTTATTTTTTATTTATTTTTAACTTTTATTTAATGAATATAAATTTCCAAAGTACATCTACATCTAAGTTTTTATTGTCCTTGCTGTTTTAGGAAAATCCAAAGTAAATCAAACCATTTCAAATTCAGCTGGGTAACAAGTGACTCTCTATTTTGTTTTATTAGCTGAAAAATAAAATGAAATCATTTCCAATTTTTTCTGACATTCTTATATCATGAATTATATATTAATTCTTTTTTAAAATAATTTCCATTTTAATATAAGAAATAATTAAAGTAGAAAATTTTGAGAAAGGTATTAAATTTTCTGTTCATTCCTCCACCTCCATGTCAGCCTTCCACATACTTATCTATTCCATTGAAGCATAAATGCCTGTGTGGCCTGCATCTCAGTCTTAAAACACAGAAGAATCACTCCATTCATCACTAAGTGTGCCTGTGATGTTCTGAAGATATTCACTTCAATAGCAATCATTATATCCTGTCAATGAAAACATATTCTTCCATGTTTAGCTTCTATATAGCTTGCATTGAAGCTATTGCCTATTGGTTAATTCCTACTTCTAAGTGCAGAGAGGAGGAGCACTTGTGGAACAAATGTAAATTATTCAATACCAAGGGTAAGAAAATCGTGGTCCACAGACAAAGTTTTGCCCACTACTGTTTCTTAAAAAGTTTTGTTTGAACATAGCCACACTTACTCATTTATGTACTCTCTCTATGGTTACTTTTAAACTACAAAGGCAGAGTTGGATAGCTGCAACAGACACCATGTGGTATGAAAGCCAGAAATGTTTACTTTCCATCCCTTTAAAAGAGAAATTTTCCTGACCCTTGTCCTACACTGTGGCTCTGGAATCCCTTGGGTTCTTTATTTTGTTTCTTCCTGTCAACTTTTATGTTATACTACAGGGAACTGTAGATTTATATTATACTCCCTGAACACAAAACATAAGAGCACTTATCTTTAGTCATGTATTTCTAGAATGGAAACTTTGAAATGTTTATGAAACATAGGACATGCCAAGATAGAAGGAACAGTGACTGATTAAAATTTCACTATCCCTGCCACAGCAGCTATGTGAGTGCACTGATCAAATCTCTCCAGAGGACTTGCTTTTAGGAATGTATTTAACTGACAGATTCTACAAGTATAAGGACACTCTAAAAAGTTTGTGGAAAATGGAATGAAAAGCTAAGATTACTTTGGTGTAAAAATATTTTGGAATCCATTAATAATGTTTTACATTATATGCATTTTCTATGAACTTTTTGAAAACCCCTTACACTTTTTTCTTTTTCTCTTTTTAAATATTTATTCATTTGTAAAAAAGTCAGAGCTACAGAGAGAAATCTTCCATTCACTGGTTCATTCCCCAAATGGCCAAAGTGGCCAGGGGTGAGTCAGGCCCAAGCCAAGAGCCAGGAGTTTCTTCCAGGTATCCCACATGGGTGACAGTGGCCCAAACCCTTGGACCATCTTCCACTGCTTTTCCCAGGCTATTGGCAGGCAGCTGGATCAGAAGCAGAGCAGCTGGGACTCCAACCCACACCCTTATGGGATGCTAGTGTCAAAGGCAATGCTTTAACCACTAAGCACCATGTCCACACCCAAAATCCCTCATATTTTCTATATTTTAGAGACCCAAATCAGGATGCAAATTAAGTCCCAGATTACTCAAAGTCAATCATTGAGTTCAGGATGGTTATCTCGATCAGATAATCTTTTTTCTAGGGCTGCTCATTGATTGCTTGAGTATTTCTCAGAATGTCATTGCAATCTGAAGCCTTTCCTAGCCAGTCCCCTTTAGTGCCCACACTGCCCTTTCAAAGGGTGTCAAATTTCAATTCCTTCCTGAAAGCCTAACCCAGTGTCATTTCCTTCTTATCTAACTATTAAAAAAGGAATTTCTACCAACAAATTCCACCTTGGTTTGTACTCTATGCAATGTAAATTGAACAGCCTGGTGGTTGAGGAGCTCTTACAACCCATGGGAGGACCAGATTTCTGAGGGCTGATAAAGGGTCATCTTTCAAGCCTCAGGTATGAGAAGGGCTGCCATGGCCAGGACCCTTAGGCACTGGAGCCAGCCTTGATAAACCCTATCTACTGGCTTGGAGAGATTTGTGATCTAAATTATGTTTCTATCAGACATTGGAGAAATAAATGACAGGATTCAGTTCCCTGTATAAGGAGTCTTTTTGATTACTCTTCCACACTTTGCCTATCTATCTGTATGCTCAATTCATGTTCAGCTATGATGATTATTTTATGCTAACAAAGTAACATTCTATAGTTTTTACCAAGACAGGGAAAGGCAAAATGATGCTGGAGAGGACTCTGCAGCTGTTTGGATTGAGTGTATGTGGTCCTTGGGGGATGTGATTACCAGACAACTGAATCATCATTAGGATAATTAGTGTGCTTGGCAACTGCATCAGTAGAATTATTATTGCTCACAGCTTGCCCTGCAGTATTTTTTTGAATTGATAATATTCGTTTTTTATGAATGCAACTGACCATATGAAATAAAGGGAAGTAAATACTTCTATTTTCTTATTCCAGTTAACTAAAGTACTAATAAATAAAAGTGAATAATTTTAAGTCAAAGGTATATTCTCTAAAAATAAATGGTTAAATTGCAACTGTCAAGGAATTAAATTAAGATAATTTAAATAAAACAAAATATTGTTTATCAAGAGGTGATCTGAATAAATTTTCAATATCTTTAGAAGGAAGGACTAATATTTTCCTTAACTTAGAACTTTGATGCTTAGTACTTAATTTAATACTTAGATGTTCTGAAGTGATTGGTCAGGAATAGATTTTGCTCTCTAGTTTCTCTTTTGGAAGAAATCACACCTTGTTAAATTACAAAATAAATAGTTGTGTGTAGATAGTGTTCACTAATTTAAAATAAAAAATGTTCATTAAAGTTAACTGACCTTTATTAATTTGGATGACCCAATGCAATGTAACTCTGGTTATTCAGGTTTGTGAAATCTCATCAGATCTATCCTAGAGAAGAAAAACCTTGAGCTACATGATATTCAAGGTTGCTTCCATTTGGCTGAATCTGGAAACGCAAAATTCCCCTGTTTATTTCCAGTTTTTATTCCTTCATGAATTGATAGGGGAAGTTCACACTATATGGAAAGCCAGGCCTTCCACTTTCTTTTTCCCTCAAGTTTCAACACCATGGACTCCCAAAAAGAAAGTGGTGAAGTGAATGTCTGAATTTCTTTACTGAAACAATTTTCAATATTAATGGCAGATTTACTGTATTTTAAATAATTATTTATTTACTTGAAAGGCTGAGGGGCACAGAGAGGAAGACCCAGAGGTAATCTTCAATCCACTGGTTCATATCCTAAATGGCCACAATAGCCACAGCTGGGTCAAACCAAACCTGGGAGATGAGAACTCCCTCTGATACTCACACAGGGGTAGCAGGGTACCAAGTGATCAAGTATCCTCTGCTACTTTCCAAGTGGCATTAACCTAACCAGAGGATTAACCTAGTAGACTGATTAGAAACTGGGGCCGACCCCGTGGCTCAATCCTCTGCCTGCAACGTGGTACTCATGGTTCTAGTCCCAGTTGGGGTCCCAGATTCTGTCCCAGTTGCTCCTCTTCTAGTCCAGCTCTCTGCTGTGGCACTGGAAGGCAGTGGAGGATAGCCCAAGTGCTTGGGCCCTGCACCCATGTGGGAGACCAGGAGGAAGCACCTGGCTTCAGATCGGTGCAGTGTGCTGGCCATAGTGGCCATTTGGGGAATGAGCCAACGGAAGCAAGACCTTTCTCTCTCTCTCTCTGTCTAACTCTGCCTGTCAAAAAAAAAAAAAAAAAAAAAAAAAAAAAAAAGAAAAAAAGAAAAGAAAAGAAAAAGAAAAAAGAAAGAAAGAAACTGGAGCAGCCAGCATGTCAACTGGTACTATGATAAGTGATGCAAGTGTCACTGCACTGCAGTGGTTTAACCCACTGGGCCACAATGCAGGCTCTAGTCTGCCTATTTTTTTCTCTTGAACATTTAAGTCTCATATTGCTCCATTATCCCCTTATTCAGTATTTTTTTCCCTCTCCTATCCTCAAAAGAGTAATTCATCTTGGCAAAAGCTATTTGTGCTTAACAACCTGGAGAGTGAAAAATAACACTCAGGATACTTGCTTAAATATGGTATTGTACTTATGGATGATTAAAAGAAATCACTGGTTATCAGCATCTGAGACAGGTGGAAGGAGAGGGATGAAGGAAGATAGTCCCTGGGTGCAAAGGGCCAGTTCGATCAGAGAAATCACTGCTGGTGCTCAGCTACACAGAAAGGGGACTATAGTCAACAATATCGCCCTGTATATTTCAAAGTAGCTAGAAAAGAGAATGCTTAGTGTCCACACCACAAAAAGAAATGATAAAAATCAGAAGTGATAGGTATGCTTAATACCCTAATTCGATCATTACACAACGTATCATTCTGTACCCCATAAATATATACAACTGTTATGTGTCGATTAAAAATAAGGTGGGATAAAAATTTAAATAACAAAACCAAAACCATTAATTGAGTTGTTGTCTTTGAAATAGGATCCAATGTGCATATTTTTAAAATTTTTTTTCCAAATGATGATCGTGACAAACTAACCCCAAAAACTGTAAAATGTTTACGGGTTAAAATTCAGGCATCTTCAAAAGCTTCTTACCAGAAATATATTTTTTTTAGTTTTGATGAAAATTAAAAACAAAATAAGGAAGTTATTCAAAATAAAACTCAGAGATGACAGATATTACAAATCCTGATGGCAATGCATTTGAAAATGAGCCCATGAAAAAATTCTGTGTCCTCAAGTTGAGAAAGTGTACAATTTTCTAAAGGCAGTATTGAAATTCAGTACACATTCACCTGCTCCTTTAAAAATTATTTATTTATTTTTAAAGTCAGATTTACAGGGGGTGGGGTTGGAGAAGAGAGAGAGAAAGAGAGAGAGAGAGAGAGAGAGAGAATCTTCAACTGCTGTTTCACTTCCCAAATGACTGCAATAGCTTGGACTGGGCTAGACTGAATCCAGGAGCCAGAAGTTTCTCCCAGGTCTCTTACATGAGATGGCGGGTCCATCTTCTGCTGGTTTCCCAAGCATAGTAGTAAGGACCTGGATCTTAAGAGAAGCATCCAGAACTGGAACCATACCCATTTGGGATGTCGGCACTGCAGATGGCTGCTTAAAACACTACCCCACAACACCGGCTGCTCACCTGCTCTTTTTAACTACTTAATTTTTGCTTCCTATATAAACTTTCTGTTCCTTCAGAACACTCAACACCTAATTCATTGCATACAATAAAATTTTACTAAAACCAAAAGAAATTAAAGGGCATTTACTAAACAACTGAATGGTTATCATTAATTTCAATTCAGCTCTAAATAATTTGATTAATATTAACTTTGAAAAGCAGAGACATTTTCACAGCATGAACTGTTTTAGTAGGGATATCAAAATAAAGTGGTAAATGATTTGAAAATTATACTGACCAAATCACTGCAGGCTACTAAGTATTTTACAATTTTCATTTTAAACTATTCATACTTGCCACCATTAAGAGCCTGCTATTCAAAAGAAAAGTGTTTCCTCATTAGAGAGAATTAATCCTCTTGATAAATTTTTCCTCTACTGCAGGTACTTGTGCAATGCAATTTTTATTCCACCTAATCTTTTCTTTATTGTTAACAGTTAAGTGTAATGGATATGGCTAGTCTCCCTCATTTTCCCTTTTTTGCTAAGTCCAGTTGAAGCCAGACACAAGCCCTACACAAGAGTGTCGAATATAGATTACTAATGTTTAAAGAATTACAACGCATGGGGAATAAGATTTCAGATTCCTGAACAACTGTAAAATAAGATAGGGCAATATTAAAATAACAAATATCTACATAATCAACAGGTTTATTTAATTCAGATTTCACTGATAAATGTTTTTTTTTCTTAATTTTGCTCTTTTAAAAAACACTTTGATATGTGAGTATGCTCAAAATGCCTTACACTTTACTACTAATCCACTGTGTGGCCATGTAATTTAGCTCTTTATTCTTCAGCTCTCCCTGCAGCCAAAATTCTCTCATAAAAAATTCTTCCTATCTTTTAAAAACGTTAATAATAGACATCTCTAACTGAGTCCTGGTCTGAAAATTGTATAAATAGAAACCTTTATTAAATACACACACACACACACACACATACACACATACACACACACGCAGTCTCTAGCGTTCCATTTTATATTTCACCCCACGTTCACATTCACAGTTGATTATATTTTTCAGTGATTTTTGCAAATCAAGATCATCTAAAAGTCAATACTGCAGAGCATTTATCATGCTTACCTACTCTGAGCCAGAGATTTTATAAAAATTTTTATTCATTCCAGGTGTACTACCATGCTATTATACACATTTGAAATAATACCAGGTGTGTATATTATACAATTATTGACCACGCTCCCAAAATTTGTGGAAGTAAGATTTAATATCATTTCTGCTTGACATCATAGATCATGCATATATGTGTGCATACTAATGCTGTGAAATATTTTGAAATGTTCACAAGAATTCATCAGCAGACCTCCAAATACAAGGAGTATTATTGAGTAAGAGGGGCTCAGGTGCTTCCCTCAGGAACCCACTGAAATATCTGTACCACAGACATACTTGCCTATTTATGAATGATGTGCTGGTACAACAAATCACACCCATCCTTAAGAGACACAGGTCCTTTCTGTCGCAGGGCACTGGAACAAACAAGCCTTCATGCTTTCATCAGCGCCTGCTCAGGCTAAGGGATGTTCTAGGACATATACACCCTATCTTCTCCCCTCTGCTTTCCTTAGAGCCAGAGTTGCTTTTCAGTCTTACTTGTGTCTCCCACACATGCATTTGCTCTAGTAAAATTATTGAAAGTTTGGGGGGAACAAAGGCCAGCTGCTTCAGTGAGGCTTTTAAGGATCCAATATTCAGAGACATGTTCATGTAACCCTTCATATGTAAGAGATAAGAGTTGTATCCTATACCTGCCACCACAAGCACACACTGGACTGTTGGGGTCTTAAGCCCGAGGCTGGCCCCTGACCAGCAGGGAACAGTACAAGCACTCCCCGACAAGGCGAACAGGAAAGGTAAGGTCGACGGGTCAAGAACACAGAAAGCACCCGTGAGTTCTGTCGAAGCAGGAACTACTTTATTGAGGAAGTGTTCAGGCTTATAAGGCTTACAAAAGGCATGCGCAGCAGGGAAGCCAATCAGCGAAAAGGTCACGCAGCCGTGGGTGGACCACGCACAGGGGCATCTTAAGCAAAGTATAGGGATTATGCACTGTCCACGTGTCCAGAACAAAAGTGGACCTATCCCTGCCGGTGATCTGATCTTATGTGGCATAACCACAGCAGCCGCAGACACACCCCTCGAACATCCGACAGGTGCCATGTTGTAATGGAGGTTTTAGGCAATGCCCAATACTGGACCTAATGGGACATCCAGGTTTTCAAATGAAATGCTTTCATAACTTATTTTTTCTGAGCATATATCTTCTTTCATAAAAAAACTATGAGTTATGTGTTATTCCTAAAGCAAGAAAAGAACTTGCATTGGGTCATATTTCCATAGATAAGATTGGCTGCTTAAAACATGAGATCTGGCATATTGTTTTCTTTTAGAAGTAAAAAGCTTACAGGAAATTTCAGTGGGTAAGTCACAATTCAGATAATCTGCAAAAAGACCGGACTATCTTCTGCACAATATTATGCATTGTTAAATATCTTACTCCACTATTGACTTTGGTAGGCTTTGTAACATTTGATCATGGGGCACCAAATAAACATACACTAATCACAGATTTGCCATTAGGAAGTTCCTCCCTCTCCATTGTGTTAGGATCTTTCTTAACTGTAGCCATAATAATGACAACATTATTTTTTTAATTGTACATACATTCTAAGGTAACCCATCAGTGAACCATACCAGGGCTTTTCCTACTCATTCAGTTGTATGTAAAAGAAATTCTATCTCAATTGAGAGATCTCTGACTATACAGAGTCTAATTGGTCAGGAGATCTAGGTGCTCCATTATGAAACCCATTTTCATATCTGTACTGCAGCCAAGCTTCCCAACCCTTGAATGAATGTGGTAATGCACAAGGCAAACCCATCCCTAGCAGACACAGATCTGTTCTGATGAATAACTTTGGCATGAACACTCCCCAATGGTTTGGTCAGAAATTCCTTTTAATGCAGATGATCTAAAGAACATTCATCTTGTCTTCTATTTCCCTCAAAAATGAGAGGAAATATTCTGAAAAGAAATAGTGTTTCATTCTTCAGAATGCATTGCATTTGTTAAATTGAAGATCTCTATAAGGTAAAAGATGGTACATGGGTCTGTCAAACAAGGGTTGGAAGTAAGAGTGAGTGGCCCACTTTCCATAACCCTCAATGATCCAGTGGAGGATTATATGACTCAATTCCCACAACTCTGAATTTCACTCGATGGGAGTCCTTGATCTCCCAAAAATTCATGCTTGTGAAGGGGACAACCAATGCAATCACTGAATTAAAAGTTACGGTTGCCACTATCAGAGTGCTTTGGATGATATGTGTTCAGGGACTAATGGAATGAAACTCACCACAATGGAAATTACTTTTCAGCAACTAGAAGGGGTAGGGTTCTGTGTTTGTGGTATCAGGGAGGACTGAATGTGGAAAACGTGCGATTCACTCAAGTGTCTCCGGGTATTCCTGTGCCATCTTGTAACTGAAATGCACATGTTGCAGCTACCTCAAAATGAAAGGGGATGTAATTATAAAGCTTTCAGAATCTGAGAGCTAATGTTTTAGTCATACCATCAGGTAAACCACCAATCCCTTTCAATATGATAGCTTACAGTGGGAATATCTAGAATGGATACAGAAGAGGAAGCTATTAAGAAGTGACCATAGCTCAAATGTCACTACAGTGAAAGAGCAGCATGTCATCTCATTAACCTACTTTCTTCAAGTTTCCTCTAGAAATACAGGCTCACATAAACCAAAGGAGAACTGATCACTGAACATCAAGCTGATTTGTACTGGGCAAGTGATAGACCCTATTGGCAATGACAATAGATTTTGTAGCTCTTTAGCTATAGAAGCACAATTAGCAGGATGCTTCAGCTACTGTGCTCTAAAATACACTACATAAAAACTGTGATTAAGAATGTAAAAAAAAAAAACCTTTTAACAAATTTTAAGTATACAGCATTCTTAATTTTTTGTGCATTTCAACAATATTCATGATAATCAAGATGTGACAACAACAATATAATCTCCACTGGTGGATGAAGGGACAATGAAAATATGGAATGCGTATATGATATAACATTCAGTCTTTAAAATGAAATTCTGCCTTTTGCAACAACTTGGATGAAACTGGAAGACTTTATGCTAAGTGAAATATATTTAGTGCCAGAAAGACGAATTTTGTATAATTGCACTTATATGAGGCGTCTAAAATAGCCAAACTCACAGAAGCAGACAATAGAACTTTGGCTGCCAGCAACTAGGGGAGGTGATATGTAGGGGAGTGCTTTTCAGTGGGCGTAACACTTTATTTAGATAAGATTAGTTAGCTTTAGAAATTTGCTGTACAACATAGTGTCTGTAGGTAAGCAACAAGGTATTGCATACTTAAAGCTTTGCTGGCAGTGTAGATTTCATGTTAGTGCCCCTACAGAGAAACACCATGGAAGACAATAAAACTTTTGTTGAACACCGTTACATTGAATGTAGAGATACTATCACAACATATGTTCAAATTCATCCAGTTATATAAATTAAACATGTATAGGAGATATATCATATTTGTGTTTCTCTGGTATCAGTTGTAACATCACCTTTTGCATCTCTAATTTCATGAATTTGGATCTTCGCCAAATGGCAACAAAGGCCAGTCCTGGGACAGGCCAAAGCCAAGAGCCAGGAGACTCTGCTGGGTCTCCTACATGAGTGCAAGGGCCCAAGTACTTGGGCCATCTTCCGTTGCTTTCCCAGACACATCAGCATGGAGCTGGATCAGAAGTGTAGCAGCCAGGTGTGAGCCAGTGCCCATATGGGATGCTGGCATTGCAGATGGCAGCTTAACCCACTATGCCATATTTTGGCCCTATCTTGGAATAAATTTAACCATGGATACAAAAAAACTCCACAATGAAAATTATAGAACATTAAAGAAAGAGATACAAGGAGATGCACAAGAAAGGAAAGAAAATTCCATATAATGGATCTCAACAATCAGTATCATCAAAATGTCCAAACTACCCAAAGCAACTTACAGATTCACAGTGATCACAATCAAAATTCCAAGAATATTCTTCATGGAAGTAGAAAAAAATCCTAAAATTCGTATGGGAACATAAAAGACCCTAAACTGCCAAAACATCCTTATCCAAAGCAATAAGAGCAAAAGTAGACAAATTGGATTACATCGAGGTAAGAGGCTTGTACACACAAAAGGAAACAAAGTGAACAGCAGCTATGTGTCTGATAAATGATTGATATTCAGAATATACAGAGAGCTGCAGAAACACCCAAGAACAAAGAAATCAACTTAAGAAATACACAAATATTCTGTAAATGATGAAATACAACTGGACAACAGATACATTAAAAAATGCTCAAGATAACTAGCTGTCAGGGAAATGAAAATAAAAGCCACATGAGGTTTCACCTAATTAGCTATAACCAAGAATCAAAAATAATAGAACACAATCCAGGTCTCCTAGGTGGGTGGCAGAGACCCTTCATGTGCTGTCTCATAGAGTGTACATTATTAAGCAGCTGGAATCAGAAGCATAGGGGTTGGGATTTGAACCAGGAACTCCAATATGGATATAAGCATCCCAAGTGATGTCTTTTTTTATTATTTGACAGGTAGAGATATAGATTGTGAGAGTGAGAGACAGAGAGAAAGGTCTTCCTTCCATTGGTTCACTCCCCAAATGGCCACTACGGCCAGCACACTGCGCAGATCCTAAGCCAGGAGCCAGGTGCTTCCTCCTGGGCTCCCATGCAGGTGCAGGGCCCAAGGACTTGGACCATCCTCCACTGCCCTCCCGGGCCACAGCAGAGAGATGGACTGGAAGAGGAGCAACCGGGACTAGAACCCGGAACCCATATGGGATGCCATGCCGGCACCGCAAGGCGGAGGATTAACCAAGTGAGCCACAGCACTGGCGCCCCCAAGTGATGTCTTAACTGCTGTACCAATACTCTCCCCAAAAGCATGAGTATGTCAAACCACACAAAAATATACATATATGATTTGGCAACTGAGTGGCATCACTCTAAAGCTAGAATAAGTTTAGCAAACTTAGTAATATTTCCATGTTAATATACAGGTTATTTATCATAATCTCCTTTGTGGTAGTCACAGTTCCTATTATCAAATTATATTGTGCCATTTTATGTAGGAAAATAAGTTACTGAAAAGTAATGAGTAACTCACTGCATTAAAGGCTTATAAAGCAGCTTTTGGCAGAAAATAAGGAACAAAGAGATGGTTGTGAACACTGGTTCCTTTGCCAGTTTATGAACACCCTCTACATGCGGTCCCTTAAACATATTCAATAACACTAAGCTCTAATGTAATTTGTCCCTATATCAAGGTCTCTTGCTAGCATGGTTTGAAATTCACTGAACTGATATTCCTTCTGTATTAGTTGGCTAGGTTTGCCATAACCAAACACCACACACCAGCTGATTGATACAGTAGAAGTTTTACTTTTTCACAGTGCTGGAATTTAGAATCCAAAATTCTGGTATTGACAGGTTTTGTGTCTCCTGAGGTCACTCTTTGGCTTGCACCTTGCTGTCTTTTCTCTATGTCCTCCATGACTTTCGCTCTGTGTGGGCACATGTACACTGTGTTCCTATTTTTGAGGACATAAGCCATGATGTATTAGAATCCCACCCTGGTAACATTATTTTATCTTAATTGCTTTGTTTAAGGAACAATCTCCAAATACAGTCACACAGAGGTTAGGGCTTCATCATATATTTCAACTCTCCATTAACAGGCTGGTGCATTGTACAACTAGGTACAGAGGGAAGAAAAATGAACATGCGAAATCTTTCAGCAGATTTAGGAAAATAATTATTATTCTCTGACTTTATTTAATATGACATGTAGCATAAAATATAAAAAGTAATGATTGAAAACATTGGAAATAATTTCAATCTCTAGATTTGACATTGGGAAGAATGAGAGATTTAGATGATGGAGAAGAACTTGGGAAATGATAATAATTCAATAATGTCCTCAAACTCAAATTCATGTTGGTCTATGTAGGATAATAAATTTGGAAATATAGCCGGTATATTTCAAATAATAAAGCAAACAAACGTGCTCAGGATGATATAATATCCTGAATTACAACACAATAACTACTACGTTGTGATGTTACTGGTTTGTCTCTTCAAGGCAACTAAAAAATCCAAAATAAAAATTTTCTTACACATATTAGCCTGCATTTATTATTTATAAGAAGATTGATTATTATATATTTATATATCATAGACATATACATAAATGATGGTAAAGATAGAGAATGAGAGGAGATTTTGCTAAGCAGATTTTTCGAATAGATGAGAACTCGTGAAAGTTAGAGGTTACCACTACACTACAGAAAAATGATGAGACACAATATATTTTTTTAATTTTATTTGTTTTTTTTTTACTTTTACTTAATGAATATAAATTTCCAAAGTACAGCTTATGGATTACAATGGCTTCCCCCCCCATAACGTCCCTCCCACCCACAACCCTCCCCTTTCCCACTCCCTCTCCCCTTGAGACACAAGATATTTTAAAAGTATTTCTGCAAGAGTAGTATAATATTTTAAAAGTGCAAAGCTACATTTTATGAGCAAATTGAGTTGTTATTAAAATATCACATTGCACATTATCATCATTGCTATATTGAAAGCTGCTGCTGACAGCTCCTCCAAGGAAAGCTGTCTTTACTCTATTTGTTTTTACAGTACCTTTTTTCTTTTTCCCCTTGGCGGTCCTTTTTAACCTATGAGACTAATCAGAACCATCAAATTAGACGCTCAAAACAATGCTTATGCTTTTTCTTCTTTTCTATCCCACGTTTGTCCCTACATAACATCCTAATAGTAAAAAAAGTCTGCTTAGGAAATAGTTCACTGCATGTAGGAAATGAAAATCCATAAATGCAATCCTCCTTTTATATTTATGTATAATAATTATTGCATGGATTTTAAAATAAGTTGCAAATATTAAGGAAATAATTTGTAGAAGTTTGTTGTGCAATTGATCTTTGTTTACGAGAAATCTGTGAGCACTACAAAGACATCATCTTAAGGCTCAATAAAATCAAAGTAGAGATTTAGCAATTTCACCACAGTAGTTTATCTCCTTCATATGAAGTCTCAGTTTCAGAGGGAAAACGTGCAGAAAGCAAAAAAATAATACGATATGGGTAATAATATTTTTCAAAGGTTAATCAGAAGTTACAAACATGTCAGCATTGACAAAGTTAAATGTAATAACTATAAGACCAGCTAGATCTTAAAGTAAACACAAAACAAACTGCATTCAACAAGTGAATTGATAACAATGTGTTGTATGTTCACACAATGGAATCCTGTCCAGCAATAAAAAGGACTGAATTATGGATAAACTCAATGACAGACAAATCTCAAAGGCACTTTGCTGAGTGAGCGAATTCAGTATCAGAATGTGATACAGTACATAATCCCATTTATGTGCTACTGTAGAAAAAGACATACCATAGGAACAAGGTCAATGGATGTCAAGCATTGGATTTCAAGGTAAAGGCAGCTGAAGCAAGATTTTTGGGTGATGGAAATAATTCTGATGCTAGCAGTAATTTGGCAAACCTCTATGTTTATTAAAACTCAGATTTCTCACCAAAAAAATCCATTTATTTTAGTTCAGGTAAATTTTTAAAATATCAAAAATATCAGAGACTTATATGCATAGGAATACCTAAAAACAATGGAAGGAAGGGAGTCAGAGAAGGAAGGAAGAAAGGAAAATAAAAAGAATACCAGCACCCACTAATTGGGTAAACTGTGGATTTTTTTAGCTAATTCTGTCAAAATAAGTATAAATTTGCTTCACTTAGAATATCCAGTTGTTAAAAAAAATCACTATTCTAGGTAAAGGGGTACAAATTCTCTGTACTATTGGTAATTTATGTATTCTAATAAAGTATGTCAGCTGTTTATTCAATAAGAAAAACTAAAAATAAAGTGAATTATATAAAAATCATTTAAAACAGTGACTTTGAAGTATATTTTAAGTACAATAATAAATGTATTTAAGAATTATAATCTTACAAAAGTCCCATGCACTTTTTTTTTAATCATTAAAAATTACAGCCCGCATCGCAGCTCACTAGGCTAATCCTCCGCCTGCAGTGCCAGCACCCCAGGTTCTAGTCCCGGTCGGGGCGCCGGTTCTGTCCCAGTTGCTCCTCTTCCAGTTCATCTCTCTGCTGTGGCCCGGGAGGGCAGTGGAGGATAGTCCAAGTCCTTGGGCTCTGCACCTGCATGGGAGCCCAGGAGGAAGCACCTGGCTCCTGGCTTAGGATCTGCGCAGTGCGCTGGCTGTAGCAGCCTTTTTGGGGGTGAACCAATGGAAGGAATACCTTTCTCTCTGTCTCTCTCTCTCACTGTCTAACTCTGCCTGTCAAAAAAAATTGCATCAAAGTGATATTCAATTTTGTTTTTTCAAATTCTTGTAAAAATTTCAGCCTCATTTTGAATGATGAGTTGGTTATTTTCTACAGTTAGGTGTTGGTTAAGTTAAGTATAATTAAGTTATTACATTGGCAATTACTATAAAATTGCTATTGCTAGTTCAGGACACAGAAATCTGAAACCTATTTCTGTCCTTATAATATGAGATATTGACCTCAATATATATATTCTTGAAAGCTTTTTTTTCCTTGTTATAAAGTATCAATTATAATAATGTGAAATGAACTGGTTATTGTAGGTTAAAAATGGTACCACATGTAAAACAGCACAGTACTTGGCACATAATGAATTCAAATTAACATTAACTAATACTATTGTTATGCTATTAATATTGTTCACAAATAACTTTCAAAAATACTTAAGTATTAAAATATTAATAAGTATCATAAAATTTTTAAATTCAGTCTTCACATCTCTGAATAAATATGTCCAATAATTTTATAATACATAAGTATTCACTTATTCTATATAAAATTAAATATATATATTAAGCTATTTGTGTGTAGATTTTTTGAAACTAATGTTTTAAAAATTTCTAAATATCTTAGACAACATGTGCATAAGACTCATCTATTTTACTTCAGTCAAAATATTTTTCATTGTTAAAGATTTGTAAATGTCAGCACTGATGTTTCTTTCTGTGCCACTAGAGGCCATCATATGCTTTCTTAAACAAATAAGTGTATATGCAAATGAAATTATTTGAGAGACATTCAAAACAGTCTAAAAGAATCCATGTATTACATAACAGAGGAGACACCATATGGAGTAAGGGTGGATTGCTCTCCTTTCCTGGAATATTGAGCATTTTGACTAGACTGCTAGCTATAACTGAGGGCACCTTGATTTTCAGGTATTTTTGCCTCAGCAAACACAAAGAAAGAAATAAAAATAAAAAATAATAAATTTAGCTTTGAGTTAGCCAACGATTTTGTGATGCAAATTTTTCTTTTGCTTTCTTTGAATGATATAATGCCAATCAAGGAAATGAAAAACATTAGCATTCTTGAAGTATATCAAATACTTATTATGTAAACTGATGATAATAAGCCATGTAATCCTTTTGTTTCTCTTTGGAAGAATGATGAGACACATTAAAAAAAATGGATAATATTCATGCTTATGTGAAGATAAAAGAAGTATGAAAATGCTGAAATAATTCCAAAAGTTAGCATGTGGCTTTATCATAACATTTCCAACTTATTTTTAATTTTGGTGAATTTAGCTTTTTGTGGCTTGCATAATAGTCCCCCAAGCTGTTCTTTTGCTGTCTTTACATTCAGTGACTTTCATAAGTTAATGTAAGTGGAATTTACATATAAAAAGATTTTCATAACTTACATTCTTTACTAGTAGTATAATATTAAATATTTCCTTAAAGAGTAATGGTAAAATCATTAAAATGATATGCATTATAAGAAAATGTTTACAGAGTATATATTGAAGATTACTAATAAGAAACTATACTATAGCATTTGCAATAATTATTACTATCTTTTGAACATGATCTAAAAACTCTAACCAAAGTATGCAATATCACTTGAAATAATACTGTTTTTTTTAGATTTATTTATTTATTTGAAAGTCATAGTTACACAGAGAGAGGAGAGGCAGAGGCAGAAGCAGAAAGAGAGGTCTTCCATCCGATGGTTCCCTCCCAACTTGGCCGCAAGGCCAGAGCTGCGCCGATCTGAAGCCAGGAGCCAGGAGCTTCCTCTGGGTCTCCCACGTGGGTGCAAGGGCCCAAGGGCTTGGGCCATCTTCCATTGCTTTCCCAGGGCATAGCAGAGAGCTAGATTGGAAGTGGAGCAGCCGGGACTAGAACCGGCACCAATATGGGATGCCGGCACTTCAGGCCCGAGCATTAACCCACTGTGCCACAGCGCTGGCCCCAATCATACTATTATTTTAAGATTTCAGGAACAGTGGTATATCAAAATGGTCCTGATTAAGTGATTCAGAAAAACTAGTTGTCTCCATGACAATACTTTAAAATATTGTATGTATATGGAACCTCAACTATGAAATACCATTTTAGTCTACTTAGATAATGACAAGAGAAATAGAAAGCCTTTCAGAATCTTGAATAAGTGCTCTTTATTTTAGGAAACTAGAACCAAATCATGTGTAAATAAAAGCTGAATTACAGGTTCTTGGGATACAAAACATATGTAAGAAAGTCACATCTGTGCTAATGGGGAAAGGTTTCATAGGTATTTGACATCCCAAACTAACAAGACTAATTTATTCTATTTGCTGATAGTTAACAGTTTTCTAAGACCATGAATGCTTTGACTAGTAGTCAGAATTATTCATTAAAATTGAACAAATATAATTCCTTATGGGCTCATTGAATTTCGCAACTTAGTTATATCTTAGCAATTAGATCAGATAAATTGGTTTTTCAACTTTTAAATAGACCAGAATACAGAAAAATAGACAAAAAAGACTCAGGTTTTGCATATATATGTATCTCAAGAACATAGAGGTCATTCACATAGAAGTTATTCTTTTATTGCTCTTCTATGGATTAACATTTTATTTATTTATTTGAAGATTTAATTTATTTATTTGAGAGGTAGAGTTACAGAGACAGAGAGAGAGAGAAAGGTCTTCCATCTGCTGGTTCATTCCCCAGATGGCCTCAACAGCTGGAGCTGGATCAGTCTGAAGCCAGGAACTTCCTCAGGGTCCCACATGGGTACAGGGGCCCAAGTACTTGGACCATCTTCTAATGCTTTCCCAGGTCATTGCAGAGAGCTGGAGCAGAAGAGGAACACCTGTGACTAGAACACGTGTCCATATGGGATGCAGGAACCACAAGTGGGGGCTTAGCCCACTATGCCCCAATGCTAGCCCTGGATTGATCTTTTATATCCATGATAACTCTGAATAGTAAAGTCAAATGCACGACAGCTCAGAACAAAGAAGTCAAGACAAACCTGTGGTTGAATTCATAGTTTTGCAAGGCAGCAGTCCTTATTTTTCAAGACTGTATTTCTGATAAGCATATTATATTAGTACATGCATATTGATCGAAGTGAAATAGCTTAGACTAAATGTATTTAAAATCAAAATATGATTTAACTAATATTTTTATTACTAGCTTAATGTGCCTTACCTGAGAAAGACAAGCAAGATATTTGGAAAATATTTGAAAGTTGTAATTTCTGCATGAAAATAGACCTTTTGGGGCCAGCACTGTGGCACACTAGGTTAATCCTCTGCCTGAGGTGCCAGTATCCCATATGGGCGTCGGTTCTAGTTCTGGCTGCTTTTCTTCAGATCCAGCTCTCTGCTATGGCCTGGGAAATCAGTGGAAGATGGCTCAAGTCCTTGGGCCCCTGCAACCACATGGGAGAACAGAAGAAGCTCCTGGCTCCTGGCTTTGGATCGGCGCAGCTCCGGCCTTTGCAGCCATCTGCGGAGTGAACCAGCGGACAGAGACCTTTCACTCTGTCTCTCCCTCTCACTTGTAACTCTCTCTCTCAAATAAATAAATAAAAATCTTTAAAAAAGAAAATAGACCTTTTGCATGTACTAAATACTTTACAAAACTAGGAACTAACTCTTGAACAGATGAACCATCTCCCAAATCTATTTGTTAAAGCAGCAGTCTTTTCATTTAGCACATTATGAATGTGATATTACGTCCTGCTGAAATTCATCTAAAAGGGGCAAAAGAAGGGTGGGACATTTAGCAAAGCAGTTAAAAGGTCATATGAGATGGCAGGAATAGAAGGACAAAGAGGGAAAGATGTATCTAAATTAAAGTATTTAATGAAAGAATTGCATTCAAAAAAAGTAACATTTTTTAAAAGTCAGATAAAAGAAGAAGAAAGCTAAAGGATTAATGTAGCCTACAGAAATCATAAAGTGTAGACACTGATCCAATCAAGGCAGCAAATTTGCATTGCATCCTACATTTAAGTCATTGATATTTTTAATGAGATTAGTTCATAAGCTTATTTGTTTTCACTTAATAAATGTGATATGTGTGACATCCATTCTTCCCTTCACATGCCTCTTCATTTCAGAGAAGGTGGGTGTAAATATTTTACATTTCTAACTGCGCATTTTCAGAGATAATTTTGACTGCTGATCTGGGTAATAGGGTAAGAATGGAATTCTCAGGGCCAGCACTCTGGCTTGGTAGGTTAAGCATCCGCCTATGGCAACGGCATCCCATATGGGTGGCCCATTTGAGTCCCAGCTGCTCCACTGCTTAGCCAGCTCTCTGCTATGGCCTGGGAAAGCAGTGGAGGTTGGCCCAAGTCCTTGGGTCCCTGCATCCACGTGGGAGACCCAGAAGAAGCTCCTGGCTCCTGGCTTCAGATTGGGCCAGCTCCAGCCGTTGCAGCCATTTGAGGAATGAACAGCTGATTGAAAATCTCCCTCTGTCTCTCTCTTTCTCTCTCTCTCTCTCTCTCTCTCTCTCTCTGCCTGTAACTCTGCCTCTCAAGTAAATAAATATATCTGGGAGAGAGAAATTAATTAACATGAACATATGGAAGTGGGTGTTAGTTTCATAACATATAAAATGGTTCAATTTTTCCAAATGCTTCATCCAATTTTTTTTCCAGTGCAGATAGAAGAGGTCCTTAGAATAGATGCTTGAATGTCTTAGTGTCTCTAATTTATTAATTATGATGGGTGATAATTCATCTACATAGTGATTTTTTTCTTTTAAAAATTATGAGGTCGTATCTATGACTTTCAAATAAATAAACAATCTTCAAAAATGTTAATAACTTGTAATACAGAATTCATAAGTTCTCCTGGAATTCTCAGATAAACTTTTATTAAATAACACATAAACTCTACATAATACATGTTTATGACAAATTGTCTAGTTTATATTTTGCTTTTCTTTGAAAAATATTTTTCTTTTTTCTTTCATTTTTTCTTTACTGATTTATTTATTTATTTACAAAGAAGAATGACAAAGGGAGAGAGAAAGACACAGAGAAAGAAATATCTGTGAATCTCTGATTCACTCCCCATGTGGCCACAACAGTCAGAGCTGGGCAAAGGTGAAGATACTCACCAGGACACCATCCTTGTGTCCCACATGGGTGCCATGGTCCCCAACATGTAACTCATTTTCTGTTACCTTCTCAGGCACAATATCAGGAAACTGGATTAGATAGAGAGCAGCCAGCACTCAAACTAGTAGTCTGATATGGGGTGCCAGCTTTGCAAGTGGAGGTTTAATTTGTTGTGCCACAATGCCAGCCATTTTTGTTTCTTTTTAAATAGGTAAAACTGCTATATTTAAGAAAGTAAAACAGCTTAACTTGGAAATGACTTGGTTGTTTTTATATTAATATGATTTCAAATAACTGGTTTTGTTTTATTTTCATTTTAACTGGGAATTTATTGTTGAAACTGGTAAATCAGAAAAGATAGGGTTAATTACATTTACACATCTATTGCAAAATATCAATTAGTTGGACTCCAACTCCATCCACAATGAGTTGGCTCCAAAGTCACCCACCAATCTGCTTTTGACATATTTGTGGGAATCTGTTGTCATTCTCCCTCTGTTAATCTTGTGTGCACCCACATGATCAAGGCAATTTTATAACAGGAACTATATTATTATGATCTTATTTTCATGAAGAAAGCAATATCTCTGAAGCTAAAACTACAATATTTAAAATAATTGATTAATAGAACAATCATTTTCATAAAATGTTTTCTATCTTTTATTAAATACTTTTGTGTAGTGGTTCAAATATACAATGTTAATTTTTTTTTGGTAATTGAAACAAAGAAAAAGAGTTTTGAGCAGTCATTTTGTAACAGAAAGAGCATATTCTAGCTTTACCATTAGGCAATTATGATGTTTTCTTTACTGGTGTCTAAAAATAATTTATTATACATTAAAGAAAAATAAAAATAAAACAGAAAAAGTGTTTAAAATACTTTTCTGACAACTGATAATTTATAGATAGCACATCTATGTAGAGGATAGGATAACTATAACAGGTAAAAGTGATGTACAATATGTGAAATGTGGCAACTTTTTGACAGATGTTCTGTACATTGTTTATGGTCTGCAATATATTTCTTGTTTCCATTCATATCATAACATAATTTTCATCATTTATCTTTCATAAAATAATGTCTGCTGAAAGAATAAGGGGCAGGGTTTTCCCTCAGGGCTTATGCACTGGTTGGGAAGCCTCCGTCCCACGTCAGAGTGCCTTGGCTTGAGACTCCACTCCACTCCTGCTTTCAGCCTCCTGGGAGGCAGTGGGCAATGTCTCCAGCACTTGGGACACTGCCAGCCAGATGTGAGACCCTGGCTGATTTCCCAGCTCCTGGCTCAGGTCTTGCTGAGCCACAAATATTGCAAGCATTTGGTGAGTGAACCAGCAATGGGAACTCACTGTCTTGTCTCTCTGCCTCTTAAATAAATAAAAAAAAATTAAATGCTTAAAAAAGTGCCTTGTTTTATATTTCTCTTATATTGCAAGCTTTATGAAACCCAATATACTTAATACATTTTGTTTAATTCATTTTGCACATGCTATTTAAAACTTTCCTGTTTCCCGAGATACATAAGTCTACTCACAATACCAAAACAAAGCATCATTGACAAAGTGGCTTAAACAGCAGATATTTATTTTCTCTTTGTTCTGGAGGCTGAGATCAGCTGCCAGTTTGTCTTGCAGACAAACGAGCTTCTTTCTGAATACTCACATGGTCTTTTCCTGGTGTGTGTTTCTGTGTCAGGGGGAGGCAGTTGGAGAGAAGACAGACTGACAGGGAAATATCTGGTATTTCTTCTTCCAAGGAAACTAATGCTACAATCCAAAGCCCCATCCTTATGACTTTGTTGAACTTTAATTAATTCTTACTCAAAATACAGCTATACTGGGGGTTGGGGTTTAACAATTGAAAACCTTGGGTTTCTTGATTACTTCATCTCTACCTGAAATTTGATGGCACTATAACAGTGACATAATATCCTAGCAGGAAAGGCATTTTCACAGGGAAATGGTACAAACTTATTGCCAGAAACGACCAAAAATGTGGTAACTTTTAAATTGTTTAACTTTACATTTTGTTCAGTATGATATGTTATATGCATAACAATAACATTATCTTGCATAATAATGCACTTATTTCTAATTTTTAAAAATGAATTTATCTCTTGTTACTTGATTAGTTGAAGTATAGAAAATCACAAGTCATTTCATACATCCAAAAGGAAATCTCCAAAAACAACTTCATTTTCATCTCATTAAATAATGCAGGAACCTTTTGTCATAGGGTTGGTGCCACACAGATGTAGTGTGAGAACGATGTTCTGTGTTTGTAACAAATGGAAATACATTACCAGGTGTTTTGCCTACTGGTTAAGATGTCATGTCCCGTGATAGAGTGGCTGGACTCAGTACCTTGTTCCAGTTCCCAAGTCCAGCTTCCTGCTAGTGCAGACCCAGGAGACAGTGATGATTGCTCAAGAAATTACATTCTGTCACCCACATGGGACACCTGGATTAAAATTCTTCTCTTTGGGCTTAGCCTTGGCCCAACCCCATCTCCTTGGAAATGAACCAGCATATAGGAGCACACACACTCTCTCTCTCTCAAATAAAATAAATGAGCCAAAAACCACAGTCACACAGGTATCAATGACTAAAGAACCATTTCTATTACGTATGTTAAGACTCTTTTGTATGAAAGTAACTTTAATTTTAATTACAGAAAATTGAGAAGATATTACAAATAATTCCCATCTTCTCAACTCTGTTTGCCTTAATACTTACATCTTAAAGAGATATGGTACATATGTTTCACTTATTGAAAAGACTGATACATTATTATAAACTGAACTTTATACTTTATTCAGATACCCTTAACTTTTACCTAATATTTTTCTTCTATTTCAGGATCCCATTGGAATACCACATTGTATTTAGTAAACATGTCTCAGGCTCATAACTGTTGACTGTGACTGTTTCTTTAAAAAAAATAAGATGTATTTATTTGAAACTCAGAGTTACAAGGAGAGAGGAAGAGATAAAGAGAGATCTTCCTTTCTCTGGCTCACTCCCCAAATGGCTGCAATATCCTGGGTTGGACCAGGCCGAAGCCAGGAGTCAAGAACTTCTTTCAGATCCCTTATGTGGGTTCAGAGGCTGAAGCAGTTGAGCCATCCTCTGCTGCTTTCCCAGGTGCATTAGCACAGGGCTGGATGGGAGGTGAAAGTAGAGCAGCCGGAACTTGAACCAGCACAAATGTGGGATGCTAGCACTAGGGCCTATGGCTTTACCAGCTGTGCCATAGCACCAGCCTCTGACTGTGAGTGTTTCTTAAACTTTGTTTTTAGTAATGCGGACAGAATTGAGGAGAATGGATTCAGTCTCTGAGTGTGGACTGTCCACAATGACTTCCTTTCAAAGAGTACACTGTGGAAAGGGGAAAAAAGAATAGTTTGGGAAGACAATTGTCAGAGGGTGAAGCTGCCAATTGGGCTGGCCACATTCCACACTGGAGTGTCTGGATTCTGTTCTACAAGTTAGCTCTCTGTTAATTGTACAGTCTGAGAGGCAATGTTGCTGCTTCAAGTATTTGGGTTCCCACCATTCATGTGCGAGACCAGGACTGAGTTCCTGACCCCTACATGTGGCCTGGACTGGCCCCACATGTTTCAAGCATTTGGGGGATTATCCGTTAAATCAGATCTCTCTCTCTCTCGACCACCCTTCTCCCCTCCCTCTCTCTTTTTATCTAATAAATTCAATAATTAAATAAATATATAAAAAAATAACTTCACACCAGAAAACCCCGACAAACACAACCTCATCTAGATGATCAACGAACACTAGCAGTTGTAAGTTTTGGCCTCAGTGTAGGAAACTGCACCCAGCCTCGCCGCCTAACCATGGTAGAGCAAATCTCCTTTTTATAGTGACATTTCCAGGTCAACTTGAAAAGTCTGCCCTTTTATAAATGAGTTTTGCTTTTGCGAATACTAAACCTTTCACAAGTTCTTGGTGTGTGTGGCACTATGAGACTGCATAAATGAGCTAAATTTTTGTTTAGCTCCTTCTGTGGTGTGAGCTTTGTCATTATCCTGTTAGAAAAAACTCACAAACATATCCCCGAGAAATGAAAGCTAAAGGCAAATACCTGTCTTGAACACTGATTAGAAATATATGTTAAAAATTATTCTTTGTGGCTGGCGCCGTGGCTCACTAGGCTAATCCTCCGCCTGTGGCGCCAGCACACCAGGTTCTAGTCCCGGTCGGGGTGCCGGATTCTGTCCCGGTTGCCCCTCTTCCAGGCCAGCTATCTGCTGTGGCCAGGGAGTGCAGTGGAGGATGGCCCAAGTGCTTGGGCCCTGCACCCCATGGGACACCAGGAGAAGCACCTGGCTCCTGCCTTCAGATCAGCGCGGTGCGCTGGCCGCAGTGTGCCGGCCGTGGCGGCCATTGGAGGGTGAACCAATGGCAAAGGAAGACCTTTCTCTCTGTCTCTCTCTCTCTCATTGTCCACTCTGCCTGTCAAAAAAAAAAAATATTCTTTGTGATCAACAGGTTTTTTTAATTGAAAATTGTTTCAACACCCAAAATTCAGTACTTTTAGTTGACCAAATGAGCAGATTCAAGAAAAAAAAAATCTATATTATGAGCTGAAGCAGTAAATCAAATTAAAATTTTAAGTATCATTCTTGATAAAAACAGAGAACTAGGAACTGGAGGGACTTCTGTAATTGTACAAAGGGTATCTATTAAAAATGACAATTTATGTCATAGCTAATGGGGAACAACCGAATGGATTTCCTGTAATTTGGAATTAGGCAAGTAAGCCTTTTAACATCATTCTTATTCAGTATTGTAAAGAGGTTCAAATCAGTGTGATAAGACAGAAAAATTAGAAGCATAAAGGTTCAAATGCAATAGCTAAAACTCTGTCCACATATACATAGTTGTTTATATTGGAAATCCATGTAAAACTTTAAAAAGGACTTCTGTACTTTACTAAAATTAACTTGTAAGTTTAACAATAGTGCATGATTGGTGTATCCAGAAATTTAAAGGAACAAAACTGACACACAATTTTGGAATAACAGAAGAATTCTAGATACCTGATTTTTAGATATTATAATATAGTACTGAGGGAAATATAAATATATCGGTGTTGTGTGTAAAGTAAAAGTCCAAAGATGGAAACCACATATATATGGTAAATTCATAAACTTACAAAGAATATTCAAGCAATAAAATATTTTTGAATGAATTACTGGATGTCATCATGCAAAATTGTCCCATGCCTTGCAACTTATCACAAGTGAACTCAAAATTGATGGTAGGCCTAAATATATTTATTTTTAAACAAATATTCTAATGGAAATATCATCTGAGAAAATTGGTGTGACTTTAGGCTGGGTTTCAGATTCATAGATATAACATGATTCGAGAAAAGAAAAATTTGACACATACTGGACTATAAAATATATAACTCTACTCTTCAAAAATACTCTTAAGAAAAAAATATGAGCTACCAACATGGTGAGATTATTTATAAATTATCTGTCTGCTAAAGTGATTGTATCCATAATGTATAAACAACTACCCAAACTCAACTATAAGGAACTGAGTAAAATAAAGGACAAAAGTTTTGCACAGATATTTCACAACCATCTAAGTCTGGCAAATAAACACATAAAAAGATGTTCAACATTATTTATTGTTCAGAAATTGAACATTAAAATGCCCCCAAAGCCTACTTCAAATATATTACTTGACTAAAATATGTAGAACATATTGACATTTTATATATATATATATTTATGTGCATATTATGTACTGTAATAAAAGCATTAATGTATATATATATATATGAAACAACTGATATTTATAAGCAATGTAATATATGAGCACAGGGTTTTGATGCAAGTAGAACATGGAAATGTGGAGGTGATGAAACTGGTCTGTATCTCATTATAGTAATAATTATATAATGTATTGTCAAAATTTTAAAAATTTACACTAAAAGACTAAATTTTATTGTTTCATTTTTAATTTTTATGTTTTGAAAAAATAACATTATGATAAAATATGCAAATATATTACACTGAGAAAAATTTTTTTTAACTTTTTTTTAATGAATATAAATTTCCAAAGTACAGCTTATGGATTACAATGGCTTCCCCCCATAACTTCCCTCCCACCCACAACCCTCCCCTTTCCCTCTCCCTCCCCCCTTCCATTCACATAAAGATTCATTTTCAATTCTCTTTATATACAGAAGATCAGTTTAGCATACATTAAGTAAAGATTTCAACAGTTTGCTCCCACACAAACATAAAGTGAAAAATACTGTTTGAGTACTAGTTATAGCATTAAATCTCAATGTACAGCACAATAAGGACATAGATCCTACATGAGGAGTAAGTGCACAGTGACTCCAGTTGTTGACTTAACAAATTGACACTCTGTAGTCTTTGATAACATGTAAAGTGTGAAAAAAATTGAATTATGTTCATTGTGTTAAATTTATGTGTCTTATGGGCGCTGGTTCAGGTCCTGACTGCTCTACTTCCTAACCAGTTCTCTTCTATGGCCTGGGAAAACAATGGAAGATGGCCCGAGTCCTCAGGCTGCTGCACCCGCAGAGGGAGACAAGGAAGAATCTCCTGGCTCCTGGCTTTGGATTGGTGCAGCTCCGGTCTTTGCAGCCATCTGGGGAGTGAACCAAAGGAATGGAAGACCTCTCTCTTTCTCTCTCTGCCTACTACCTCTCTGTACCTTTGCCTTTCAAATATAAATAAATAAATCTTTAAAAAAATCATGTGTTCATTCATGTCTGATAATAACTATAACACAGTAGGATTTTTTCTTAAATTTTTTAATTTTAATTTTTAATTAGTTTTTAATAGATTAAACATGCTTTATTATACAATTCTAAGAACATAGTGATATTCCTTTCCTTCCTTCCTCCTTCTTTCTCCCTCCTACCCTTTTTCCTTCTCCTTGAAAAAAATTTTTAGAATTTTAATTGACAACAAATAAGAATGTTCAGAAAGAAAGATTAGGATTTCATCCTTATCTTTAGGGATTTCATATTTATCTTGTGATATGTTAAATATTTACACAATGACTATATATTTATTTATATATTATAGATGAATTTATATTTTATCTGCATTTCCAAACCAACTTCAACTCTTTTGCTAACAAATCAATGTTAAAAATACTTCAAGGGCGGACATTTAGTAGCACTTGAAATGCTCACATAAAACACTGGAATCCTGTATTTGAACTTAGTTCTGACTCCTGACTCCACCTTCATGCTGATGAGGACACCGGAAGGCAGTGATGACAACTCAAGAAACTTGGTTCCTGGAGCCCACAAGGGAGACATGGATTCAGTTCCAGGCTCCTGACTCTGGCATGATCCAGCTGTGGACACTGCAGCCACGTGCTGTGTAAACCAGCAGATGATCGTTCCCTCTCTCCCTATCTGTCTCATCTCTCTCTGTCTAGCAATTAAATAAATAGGTTTGAAAATAAAACACTCCAAATTCCTGTATTATTACAAATAATAACTTTTCCATTCCAAAAATATAATTCCAGTGACAAAATACATGCTTAAACAATATTTTAATAACTTTATTTTCTCAAAAGGGGCACCATAATGTAATACGAGAAGGTATATGAGTCCCAGAGGAAACAAACTAGACTTACATAGGTTAAAACTGACACTGATGAGTAGTAACAGATTAAAACACCATAGCTTCTCCTTTGAAACTATACTAATATCTTCAAAGGAAGATGGCTAGTTAAAATATTTTAGACAAAAAGAAACTTTTTGAGATGAGGGTTTTTCTTTAGCTAATCTCTTAAGATTACATTTTTCTTTAAAATTCAAAATGACAAAAATATAAATTAATTTAAAAGAAACCCAATGCCATTTTTAACTAAAATTATTTACTTGAGTTAAATGAAGTTGTTTAAAATGCTCAGAATATTATTAAGCACATCATTTAAGGAATTCAAATAAATCTTTAAACTGCTAAGCTTATGAGATTTGCAAAATTAACTTTGTAATTACTGTGAATCACAAAACACAGTGCTGATAGGCATTTTCCAACTCAATGAAGCTGAATTTAAAAAATGAACACTATGTATGCACAGCAGAATATCAGTAGATAATTTTGGCATCACCTAATCTTGCTTGAAAGAAGGGTTAAGGAAATAAATATTCAAAATATTTGTTCCAAATTCATATAATTTATTTTGTTGTCTGGATATTCCAATACAATTTCTACAGTAATTAGAATAACTTTAAAAATATTGTATGATTTGAATGACAACAAAAAAGACTGATTTCATTTTAAGACTATTTTTCATTGAATTATGACAAGCATATATTACTTAAACATACTTTATTCCATATTTGTTTATTACGTTACTATCAGAAGATAATACAAACAATAACATTTTGGTTTATTATTATTTATTTAATCCTAGAAAAAATTAAGCAAACACAGCATTATTATCTTAAAAGTACATTTTTATTACGAGGCTTTAATATATTTTTGTTAATAAATAGTTTTGTGTCATTTTCAATGCTATTTATCTTCAAAACAACATAATAAATAAGTTGCTTTACTATTTAAAATATTGATTACTATTCTAGCAAAGGAAAAGAAAATAAGATCATTAGTATTATAAAATAGTATAGATTTCAAAATTTAATAATGACATGTGTTAAAATTGAAAATTTATAGCAAAATAGTGTTTGTCATCAACATTATTTTGAAAATCATAACTTGTTTTTCCATGATTTATTATAAATGTTCTCAGAAAGCCTTAAAAAACAATGACTTTCTAAATCTCTCTATTTTTAGATTTATTTTATTTATTTGAAAGGCAGAGCTCCAGAGAGAGAGAGGGAAAGACGGAGAGAGGTCTTCCATCCCCTGGTTCACTGCTCAAATGGGCACAACTGCAGGAGATGGACCAAGCTGAAGCCAAGAGCCACGAGCTACTTCCAGGTCTCCCACATGGATGACAGGGTCCCAAGGTCTTGGATGATGCTCTGCTGCTTTGTCAGGTACATTAGAATAGAGCTGGATGGGAAGTGGATCAGCAGGGACTGGATCTGCTACACACAAAGGATGCTGGCATTGCAGGTGGCAGCCTAACCAACTATGCCAAAACACTGGCCCCAACTCCCTAATATTCTAATTATTATTTTGGCTTCTAATCAACACATTTGACTCTATATTTTGGTAATGGTTACTCAAATAGACAATTTCTATAAAACAGCCTCCAATTTTAAAGTTTTTGATATGAGATCTATTTGTACTTTGCGAGATCTTGCAAAAATGTGTAAGGTATCACTAGGACTAGATAGGATACTGATACACAGTAGTCATGAAACTACCATAACTGATGTTTTAATTATATGCTGACATACATTGGAAAAACACAAGTGCACCAAAATCATTCATTAAAAGCTCAGGTCTTTTCTAGAACAGAGCAATCTTCTATCTAAGAAGACGCAGAATCTTGAATCAAACTTTAATTCATTAGGACTTTTCAATATTTCTTGGAGTTTGCAAATTTAACTTTCAGAAACACTGAAATAGCAATGAAGGTTTTGAGAAGATACAGGGTTTAGAGTGGAGAAAAGGTAATTTTTCACTAGCCAAAAGAATGTTTCATTTCTAGGCCAAAATGATTACTAATACGTGTTAGTGTCAAGCCCACAACCTCTAAATTAAATGAAAAGCAGTCATAGAAAAGTTACATTTAAAAGTGGAAGGGGGGAAGTGTGGGCATGAAGACACATGCCATTGTTTATTTTATGTCTGTGATCTCATGTGTATGTTCTCAGTGTGTGTTCTTTCTCCATTGTATTAAATGGAATTCATTTCGACATTGAAACAGGATGTTTCCGCTAGGCAGTAATTACCTTGAAATGTGTTGTCTTTAGAAAAGAGTGTTACAGAATGAATAGAACAGGCTGTAGAATTAACTAATCTTAAGTCAATTTTCCTTTCTAAATCCCTTCTATATTTTAAATAAGGCCTAATAGATGCAAAGTTGGAAAGAAATGTTCTTGAAATAGAAATATGCAGAATTCTGTTACTGAAACAGTATTTCATTTACTCAGAACTCATTTGTTGGGATATAAAATATCGTGTTCTATGCTCCCCTTCGAAGCTGACTTTCATTAGCTATACCAGGAGTCAGGAAGACTTCTACAAAGTCAGAAAACATCGGATAAGGACTAGGGCTGATTGGGGTTAGAAAAAACTCAAAAGAGCAGAATCAACAAGTCAAAATAAAATGTCGTCTCCTCTTTCTCCACATCATCCAATAGAATAGTGGACCAGGGCACAGTTTCCTGATGTGACTGGCCTTGGGTGGATTCCAGTGGAGGGAACCCCACTTTGGTATGTGCATCTACCTTCGTGGAGCACCAAGAATGCTCTCCAGGCTGTGTGGCGTTAGTTAGTCTACAGGGTCTGCTGTCTACTGCAGTTGCCTGGAACTCTGGCTACATGCATCTGAGGGCTAAGGGGTATCTGAGGGGCATCACAGTACTCTCCTCACTCCCTACTCCATGGTAGCAGTTCTATTTATCCATAATGAGTCACATCTGGGAAAATCAGTGTTGTCATCCTTAGGCTATTCTGCTCCTGGCATAATTAATGTTGCTATTTATTTGACTAATTATTGCAAGGCACATAAAACAAATCGAACACCTTCCCCCAGTCTTTTATTTAAAACTCCCTTAAACTTTAGCTAAAAAATTATGATTCATGAGCAGCATCAATGCGGTTTTATTCACACTACAATTCAGATGGGAAAATGCATTAGAAATGGTATTGTTTATAATACATCAGGTCTGTCCTTTGGACCATCTACCACAATGATTTGTTAGGGAAAAAAGAATTCTATTTCTTATCTAGCTTTAAGAGTTGTTTGACAGAAAAATTTATCAACTTTATGTTTAAATAATATCTTTGAGATGCAAGAGATACTGAAAAACTTATAGAAAATTCATATAATGAAAACTTTCTTTTTTTAAGATTTATTTATTTATTTATTTGAAAGTCAAAATTACACACAGAGAGAGGAGAGGCAGAGAAAGAGAGTCTTCCAACTGATGGTTCATTCCCCACTTGGCCACAATGGCTGGAGCTGTGCAAAAACGAAGCCAGGAGCTTATTCCAGTTCTCACACATGGGTGCAGGGGCCCAAGGACTTAGGCCATCTTCTGCTGTTATCCCAGGCCACAGCAGACAGCTGGATCAGAAGAGGAGCAGCCGGGACTAGAACAGGTGCCCATATGGGATGTAGGTGCTTCAGGCCAAGACATTAACCTGGTGAGCCACAGTGCCGGCCCCAAAAAGACTTTCAAATATCAATTGACCAAAATAAATTCTCTTTTAATTCTTTTTCATTTTGAACTACTCTTGTATATAAAATTTTTTCACGTCTTTCCTCCGTTCTTAAATAGCATCTGGATTTCTAGAAAAGGGATTTTTATTAGCTACTGAATTTGGAGGGAGGAATAAATTGGCTTCATGTAGTTACCTGTGTACAGAGTACTACCTGGCAAATTGTAAGGTGTAAAGTGTGTAGTGATATAGTTTAGCCCAGCTGTTAAAATGTTATCAATGCATTAAGGGCTGATTCTGAGGTCAGAGTGCTATTTAGGACATCTGCCATTCTATGAGTCTACTGTGTATCTCGCTTCCCATGATGGATCGTTCTCTCCTTTTTTGATTCCATCAGCTAGTATTTGCAGACACTAGTCTTGTTTGTGTGATCCCTTTGACTCTTAGACCTATCAATGTGATCAATTGTGAACTGAAATTGATCACTTGGACTAGTGAGATGGCATTGGTACATGCCACCTTGATGGGATTGTATTGGGATCCCCTGGCATGATTCTAACTCCACCATTTGGGGCAAGTCCGATTGAGCATGTCCCAAATTGTACATCTCCTCCCTCTCTTATTCCCACTCTTATTTTGAACAGGGATCACTTTTCAGTTAAAATTTAAACACCTAAGAATAATTGTGTGTTAATCACTGAGTTCAACCAGTAGTACTAGAAACAAACAAAGAGAAAATACTAAAATGGATAAAGTATTACATTGTACATCAACAGTGAGGACAAGAGCTCATCAAGTCACTGTTTCTCATAGTGTCCATTTCACTTCAACAGGTTTCCCCTGTGGTGCTCAGTTGGTTGTCACCAGCCCTTAAGGCATTCAGATATGGCTGAAGAGCTCCTGAGAGTATTTTAGGCATGGAAAGCCAAGACACCCTGGACAAAAAAAAAAAAAAAAAAAAAAAAAAAAAAAACCTAAATGGAAGATCTCAGCGAGTGAGATCCCAGTGGAAAGAATGGGGCCATCCAAGAAGGAGGTACCTTTCTCTGAAGGGAGGACAGAACTTCCACTTTGACTATGACCCTGTCTGAATAAGATCGAAGTCGGCGAACTCAAAAGGCTTCCATAGCCTTGGCAACTCATGACTAGAGCCTAGGGAGATTACTGATGCCATAAACAAGAGTGTCAAATTGTTAAGTCAACAACAGGAGTCACTGTGTACTTACTTCTCATGTGGGATCTGTCCTTAGTGTGTTGTACAATGTGAAGTAATGGTATAACTACCTAAACAGTATTTGTCACTTTGTGTTTCTATGTGGGTGCAAACTTCTGAAATCTTTACTTAATATATACTGAATTGATCTTCTGTATATAAAGAGAATTGAAAATGAATCTTGATGTGAATGGAATGGGAGAGGGAGCGGGAGATGGGAGGGGTGCGAGTGGGAGGGAAATTATGGAGGGAGAGCCATTGTAATCCATTAACTGTACTTTGAAAATTTATATTTACTAAATAAAAAATGTTATCAATGCAAATCCTGTGCTAAAGAATTCTGAAATGTATAGCTTTTCTGTTTTAGAGTTTACTGTGACTCTTGGTGCCACTAATGCTCCCTGTCTTCAGTGGCTAATGCTGTTTTTGTGTTTAGCTTAGGTTCTCACTATGCTTCCTTGTCTTCCCAGGGCAGAGGGGCCACACACTTCCATCTGTGTCAAACACAGCCAGAGGTTGTCTGAAGAGAACAAACAGGGCTCTCTGTCTACCGGGTCACATTTGTTCTGCTCTAACTTCCTCTGTTCACACAGCCCAGCCATCTCTACTAGACACAGGATTAGGAATGGGTCAAGAAACCAGCTCATTAGAGGAGAAATCAAACAAAATTGAATCCAAAAATTACAAAAGATCAGCCAAACGAGGAGCTGGTTTTTTGAAAAAATAAACAAAATTGACATCCCATTGGCCCAACTAACTAAAAAAAGAAGAGAAAAGACCCAAATCAATAAAATCAGAGATGAAAAAGGAAACATAACAACAGACACCACAGAAATAAAAAGAATCATCAGAAATTACTACAAGGACTTGTATGCCAGAAAACAGGGAAATCTATCAGGAATGGATAGATTCCTGGACACATACCACCTACCTAAATTGAACCAGGAAGCCATAGAAAGCCTAAATAGACCCATAACTGAGACAGAATTTGGAACACTAATAAAGGCCCTCCCAACAAATATAAGCCCAGGACCAGATGGATTCACTGCTGAATTCTACCAGACATTTAAAGGAGAACTAACTCCAATTCTTCTCAAACAATCGAAAAATAGGGAATCTTCCTAAATTCTTTTTATGAAGCCAGCATCACCTTAATTCCTCAGACGGAAAAAGATGCAACATTGAAAGAGAATTACAGACCAATATCCCTGATGAACATAGATGCCAAAATCCTCAATAAAATTCTGGCCAATAGAATGCAACAACACATCAGAAAGATCATTCACCCAGACCAAGTGGGATTTATCCCTGGTATGCAGGGATGATTCAATGTTCGCAAAACAATCAATGTGATACACTGCAGAAGAAAAACAATATGATTATCTCAATAGATGCCGAGAAAGCATTTGATAAAATACAACACCCGTTCATGATGAAAACTCTAAGCAAACTGGGTATAGAAGGAACATTCCTCAATACAATCAAAGCGATTTATGAAAAAACCACAGCCAGCATCCTATTGAATGGGGAAAAGTTGGAAGCATTTCAACTGAGATCTGGTATCAAACAGGGATGCCCACTCTCACCACTGCTATTCAATATAGTTCTGGAAGTTTTAGCCAGAACTATTAGGCAAGACAAAGAAATTAAAGGGATACAAATTGGGAAGGATGAAGTCAAACTATCCCTCTTTGTAGATGATATGATTCTTTGTTTCGGGGAGCCAAAGAACTCCACTAAGAGACTATTGGAACTCATAGAACAGTTTGGCAAAATAGCAGGATATAAAATCAATGCACAAAAATCAACAGCCTTTGTATACACAGACAATTCCATGGCTGAGAAAGAACTGCTAAGATCGAACCCATTCACAATAGCTACAAAAACAATCGAATACTTTAGAATAAACTTAACCAAGCACATTAAATAACTCTATGATGAGAATTATAAAATCTTTTTTTGTTTGTTTGTTTGTTTAATTTTCTTTTTTTAACTTTTATTTAATGAATATAAATTTCCAAAGTACAGCTTATAGATTACAATGGCTTTCCCCCATTAGCGTCCCTCCCACCTGCAACCCTCCCCTTTTCCACTCCTTCTCCCCTTCCATTCACATCAAGATTCATTTTCGATTCTCTTTATATACAGAAGATCAGTTTAGCATACATTGAGTAAAGATTTCAACAGTTTGCTCCCACACAGAAACATAAAGAGAAAAATACTGTTTGAGTACTAGTTATAGCATTAAATCTCAATGTACAGCACATTAAGAGCCGAGATCCTACATGAGGAGTAAGTGCACAGTGACGCCTGTTGTTGACTTAACAATTTGACACTCTTGTTTATGGCATCAGTAATCTCCCTAGGCTCTAGTCATGAGCTGCCGAGGCTATGGAAGCTCCCTGAGTTCACCAACTCTGATCATATTTAGACAAGGCCATGGTCAAAGTGGAAGTTCTCTCCTCCCTTCAGAGAAAGGTACCTCCTTCTTTGATGACCCGTTCTTTCCACTGGGATCTCACTCACGGAGATCTTTCATTTAGGTTTTTTTTTTTCTTTTTTTCCAGGGTGTCTTGGCTTTCCATGCCTGAAATACTCTCATGGTATTTTTAGCTGGATCCGCATGCCTTAAGGGGGTGATTCTGAGGCCAGAGTGCTGTTTAGGACATCTGCCATTCTATGGGTCTGCTGTGTATCTCATTTCCCATGTTGGATCATTCTCTCCCTTTTTGATTCTATCAGCTAGTATTTGCAGACACTACTCTTGTTTATGTGATCCCTTTGGTTCTTAGTCCTATCATTATGATCAATTGTGAACAGAAACTGATCACTGGGACTAGTTCTATGGCATTGGTACATGCCACCTTGATGGGATTGAATTGGAATCCCCTGGTATGTTTCTAACTCTACCGTTTGAGGTAAGTCAGCTTGAGCATGTCCCGAATTGCACATCTCTCCCCTCTCTTATTCCCAGTCTCATATTTAACAGCAATTATACAATCTTAAAGAAAGAAATAGGATACCAAAAAAATGAAAAAATCTTCCATGCTCATGGATTAGAAGAATCAATATCATCAAAATGTCCATTCTCCCAAAAGCAATTTATACATTCAATGCAATACCAATCAAAATACCAAAACATTCTTCTCAGATCTGTAAAAAATGATGCTGAAATTCATATGGAGGCACAGGAGACCTCAAATAGCTAAAGCAATTTTGTACAACAAAAACAAAGCCAGAGGCATCACAATACCAGATTTCAGGACTTACTACAGAGCAGTTGTAATCAAAACAACATGGTACTGGTACAGAAACAGATGGATAGTCCAATGGATCAGAATAGAAACACCAGAAATCAATCCAAACATCTACAGCCAACTTATATTTGATCAAGGATCTAAAACCAATTCCTGGAGCAAGGACAGTCTATTCAACAAATGGTGCTGGGGAAACTTGATTTCCACATGCAGAACCATTAAGCAAGACCTTTACTGAACACCTTATACAAAAATCCACTCAACATGGATTAAAGATCTAAATCTACTACGCAACAGCACAAAATTATTAGAGAATGTTGGAGAAACCCTGCAAGATATTGGCACTGGCAAAGACTTCTTGGAAAAGACCCCGGAGGCATAGGCAGTCAAAGCCAAAATTAACAATTGGGATTGCATCAAATTGAGAAGTTTCTGTACTTCAAAAGAAACAGTCAGGAAAGTGAAGAGGCAACCAACAGAATGGGAAAAATATTTGCAAACTTTGCAACTGATAAAGGATTAATAACCAGAATAAACAAAGAGATCAAGAAACTCCACAACAACCAAACAAACAACTCACTTAAGAGATGGGCCAAGGACCTCAATAGACCTTTTTCAAAAGAAGAAATCCAAATGGCCAACAGACACATGAAAAAATTTAAGGATCACTAGCAGTCAGGGAAATGCAAATCAAAATCACAATGAGGTTATACTTCACCCCGGTTAGAATGGCTTACATACAGAAATATCCCAGCAACAGATGCTGGTGAGGATGTGGGGAAAAAGGGACCCTAACCCACTGTTGGTGGGAATGCAAACTGGTAAAGCCACTATGGAAGTCAGTTTGGAGATACCTCAGAAACCTGAATATAACCCTACCATACAACCCAGCCATCCCACTCCTTGGAATTTACCCAAAGGAAAATAAATTGGCAAGTAATAGAGCTGTGTGCACCCTAATGTTTATTGTAGCTCAATTCACAATAGCTAAGACCTGGAATCAACCCAAATGCCCATCAACAGTAGGCTGGATAAATTATGGGATATATACTCTATAGAATATTATACAGTGGTAAAAAAAATGAAATCCGGTAATTTGCAACAAAATGAGGAATCTGGAAAACATCATGCTGAGGGAATTAAGCCAGCCCCAAATTCACAAATATCATATATTCTCCCTGATCAGTGAAAACTAACCGAGCACCTGAAAGGTAACTTGTTGAAGTGAAATGGACACTATGAGAAACAGTGACTTGATCAGCCCTTGTCCTTACTGTAATATACTTTATTCCTTTTAGTATTTTTCTGTTCTACTTAATGGTATTGGTTGAACTGTTTAATTAACACACAATTATTCTTATTTGTTTAAATTTAACTGAAAAGTGATCCCTGTTAAATATAGGAGTGGGAATATGAGAGGGAGGAGTTGCACAGTTCAGCACATGCTCAATCAGACTTAGCCCTAATTGTAGATTTAGAAATGAGCCTGGGGATTCCAATTCAAGCCCATCAAGGTGGCATGTACCAATGCCATCTCACTAGTGCAAGTGATCAGTTTAAGTTCATAATTGATCATAATGATAGGATTAAGAGTCAAAGAGATCACATACACAAGACTAATGTCTGCTAATGCTAACTGATAGAATTAAAAATGAGAGAATGATCCAACATGGGAAGCGGGATACACAGCAGACTCATAGAATGGCAGATGTCCTAAACAGCACTCTGGCCTCAAAATCGGCCCTTAAGGCATTCGGATCTGGCTAAAAAGCCCATGAGAGTATTTCAGGCATGTGAAGCCAAGGCAATCTAGCAAAAAAGAAAAAAAAATGACCTAAATGAAAGATCTCTGTGAGTGAGATCCCAGTGGAAAGAACAGGCCATCAAAGAAGGAGGTACCTTTCTCTGAAAGGAGGAGAACCTCCACTTTGACTATGACTTCGTCCAAATAATATCAGAGTTGGCGAATTCAAAAGGCTTCCATAGCCTTGGCAACTCATGACTAGAGCCTCACGTGATTACTGACACCATAAACAAGAGTGTCAATTGTTAAGTCAACAATAGGAGTCACTGTGCACCTACTCCCCATGTAGGATCTCTGTCCTTAATGTGTTGTACTATGTGAATTAACAGTATAACTAGTACTCAAACATACTTTACACTTTGTGTTTCTGGATTGGTGCAAACTGTTGAAATTTTACTTAATATATACTAAACTGATCTTCTGTATATAAAGATAATTGAAAATGAAACTTGATGTGAATGGCATGGGATAGAGAGTGGGAGATGGGATGGTTGCAGGTGGGAGGGAGGTTATGGGCTGGATAAAGCCGCTATAATCCAAAAGTTGTACTTTGGAAATTTATATTTATTAAATAAAAGTAAATAAATAAATAAATAAATTATATCATCATCAACAACAACAACAAAAACAGCTCATTGTCTTACAGGCTATACCTGTACCATGGTGGTATCAAATTCCCAGGGTAGAGAACCTATGTGTTCTTTGCCCTTTTCATGTTTAGCATGAACTAGAATCACCTATTTCTCAGAGAAACATCTAAATATCATTTTTTCTCATAATTCTCCACCTGTGATTTTTCTATTCCCATATAAATTGGAGCATTTTATTCTCAGACTTTCCATAAAATTCTAATATTTCTAGTGCTTATATAAGATAATTTAAAAAATATGAAGTGAACCCCAAAGGTGAACTACTTTTTTCTTTGATATAATAGCTCAACTATTGTTTAAATCAACACAAGAACTAAGAGAAAACCCAGTGTAGTGCAATCATTAGAAGTTAATAGATTAAGATTTAAGAGGCCAACTTCCTCTGAGAAGTAGGAGACAGCACTAAAATCTACATCTTCTTGACTACAACTCCATTAATCTCTGATTCTCACAAAGATCTAAATCCTTTATAACTATCTAGAGAAAACCATCAGAGTCTTGTCATTATCATGGTTAAAATTGGATAGTGAACACTGGAAAACATTTATACTATAAATGAATTTTAACTTAAACACATGCGTTATGGAATAGAACATCATTAAGGAATGTTAAATAATACCCATGCATATAATTCTTTTGTTATTGTTGTTGTTGTTTTAGAGAGAGAGACAGATAGAAAGGTCTTCCTTCCATTGGCTCATCCCCCAAGTGGCCGCCAGGGCCAGAGCTGTACGATCCAATTCCAGGAGCCAGGCGCTTCCTCCTGGTCTCCCACATGGGTGCAGGTGCCCAAACACTTGGACCATCCTCCACTGCCTTCCCAGGCCACAGCAGAGAGCTGGACTGGAAGAGGAGCAACAGGGACCAGAACCCGGTGCCCTAATGGGATTCCAGCGCTGCAGGCGGAGGATCAGCCAAGTGAGCCATGGCGCCAGCCCTCCCATGCATATAATTCTGAATTCTATATTTCAAAAAAATCTACCAAAATCCTGCACAAATGCTAATGATCAAGACAATGGAGTAATTGAAAATTCATGGACATCAAAAGAAATTCATTTTCCTTAATTAAATTGAAAATCTAGACCCGTCCGTGGTGTGAAGATTTGAATGTTTTCCCCAAACTAATACTAGTAAATAATAAAAGGTTATGTGTAAAATTGTAGGCATGCAAATTTTAGAGTTAACCTAAAATGCTAAATTTCCAAAAATAATATGTATTTAATCAGCAATGGCATCTTTAGAATCTAAGTATGCTTTAAATGTCTATATTTGAGAAAAGACAGTTACATCTTTATGATTGTGAATAAAATAAAAAAAAGACATATAAGTATATTGTTAGCAATAAAAATCACATTCAGCATTTTCACCACTTGGAAAGACTTTTTTTTGTTTCACCATTCACAATACTCATAAATCTCTTAATACTACTAAGAGCCATTTAAATCCATAATTGTCTCATTTGAGCGCAGCATGGTTACCATTTAAAAGGTTTTTTTAAGGTGTCCATACAGCTCTAGTGCATAATAAGCTGTTTGCAATCTTGTGATAACATGATGAGACCCACTCTTGAGCTTAGAATGATTGAATCTTAGCCCAGCATGAATACTATATGGATGCTTTGTATTTCATGATTTGAAAAGAAGAAACAATAAATTAAAGTCGCTATTGAAACTCAATATATCATTTCAGTTTTCAAACCACAGGTATTCTATGTGCCTTAAATACAAAGTGCTAACTGAACGTTTATTTTATGTAGATAAAGAATGATGTAATTGGAACATGCCTTTCATTAGAAATTATAGTTATTTGTGATGGTATACAACAGAATTGCTTATCTAATTTTATCTTAAGTAATTTACTGGTTATTCAGTAAAGTGTATTTGAAATGGGCACTTTAATTCAATATTTTATGGTATTTCAAAGAAAATATATTACTGAAACAAATATATGTAGTCAACTAAAGCAAAATAATAAATAAAATAAGGCTAGTACTTTGTGTTAACAGATATTATTAAGTCTACATCATGGCGTCATTTCATGAATATATATTTAAATAATTTTATTTTACACTAAAATATGATTTTAGAGCCAATAAATATCTTAAATTATATTTCACTTAATTATATATAGAAAAAGATTTTTCTTTACTATTATAGTTAAGAAGACAGAAATGATGGGCAATATAAAGAGTATTTCATTTCTACTGCATTGACTCTCATCTCTAATGTTATAGTTGGGTTATTTGTCTTACATCTATACTTTTCAGAATAGTAAGATTAAAGGACCTGAATAACAATACTTTGATTCAAGACTTTGTAAAGTATTCACATACACACACACACACACACACACACACATCCAGAGTCACGACTTCATATAAACCTTTTAGATCATTAAGAAGAGTAAATAGGCCAGTAGGTTAAGCCTTTGCCTGCTGAGCCATCCTTTATGGCCAGCCAGTCCTTATCTGAGCTGTTCCACTGATGATCCAGCTCTCCGGTAGTGGCCTGAGGAAGAAGTAGAGGATGGCCCAAGTGCTTGAGCCCCTGTACCTTTGTAGGAGACCTGGAAGAAGCTCCTGGCTCCTGGCTTTGGATGGGCCCAGCTCCAGCAGCTATGGTCACTTAAGGGGTGAACTAGTGTATGGAAGACCTTTCTCTCTGTCCTTCCCTCTCTCTCTCTGTAACCCTGCCTCTCAAATAAATAAATCAAACTTAAAAAATTAACAACAATAAATTGAATATCTACTTAAATTTTTTCCTCTTTATCTCTAACAGTATACAACTAAGATAATAAGACTATACTGAGAAGACCCATTCAATCTAATCTACTTTTTTTTGGAGAGCATATATGAGTATTTTTGTATCCTCACATAAGTATAGAAACTATAAAAGCACATTCAAAATATAAATTTAGGTCATATTCTTGAAAAAATATTTCAACTATCCAAACAAAATATTGGATCTTCTGTTTTATAACTTATTATTCAACGTATTAACTAAGTTTGGTAACTATATATTGCATAATAATCTCTTTTTTTTTTGTTTGTCTCATGCTTTAATGACTAATAATTAACTCTTTTCTCGTTCATTATCTTTAAGGATTCAGTATATTTTTGGGTACTTCAGAATGTTTGTTGAAAATGAATTGAAAGATAAATTCATTTTGATGCAAAATAAATTGAAATTCATGCATATGCGGTGTTATTAAAAGTCTCATGAAATATACATACTATAAAAAGTCATGGATTTAAGTATTTTTGCACCAAAATAAACTCTCTCTCTCCCTCTCTTTCTCTTTCTCTCTAAAAATTCATATATGTATTTATTTGAAAGGAAGATAAACTACGAGGGGGAAAGACAGAGACAGGGATCTTCCATCTGTTGGTTCACTCAAATGCCTGCAACAACTGGGGCTAAGTCTCGCTGAAGACAAGAGACTCGTATACCATCCACGTTTCCCACATAGGTGGCAGGGGCTCATGCACTGAAGTCATGAATTGCTACCTCTAAGCGTGCACATTTGCAGGAAGCTGGATCAGAAATGAGGATGGGCTCAATTTCAGGCACCTTAAATGGGATGCAGCCATACCAAACTGTGCCAAGATAACCACCCTATTTTAGCATGTTTTATTCATGAGACATGTAAACTGCTAAAAGTAGTTATTAGGGGAAATTTATTATATTAGATACTTAATAGGTATGGCTTAAAGCTGCAAATAATGAACTAATGGTTTAGAAAATATGCAAAGGTTATTTTTTGAAATATTTTGAAAGCAATTTATATTTTATCATTGCTAAAAGCTCAGAATGTTAATGAAAAACATGTTCTCACATACTTTAACTGAGAAAATAAAATAAATAGCTTGCAACGATTCCAATTGCTTTTTTTGAGTTCAACATTTTATTTTTAAAGCTTTCAATTAATAGTAATGCTACATGTTTATGGGCTGCAGTGTGGCATTTCAAAACACATAGATAAAATGCACTGATTAAATCAGGGTGATTCAACATTTCTCCCTCTTTTATGTACTTTATGATTGGAGCAATGAAACTCTTCTATTTGATAATGAAATATAAAATAATTTTTGTGAACTATAGTCACCACATTATGATGCATAATACTAGGAAGTTTTTTTTTTTTTTTTTTTTTAATCTAACTCTGGTTTGGGACTCATTACCCAAATCCCCTACATCCAACCTTACACCTCCCAGACTCCACTAATCACTATTGTACATTCAAATTAAATTATTTTAGCTTCCACATATTAGTGATGACATATGACGTTTTTCTTTCTGTCTCTGATTTACTATGCTTAACGTTTCTTCCAGCTCCATCCATTTTGCTTCAAATGACAGCGTCTTGTTCTTTTTTACAGCTGAATAATCTTCCCTTGTGTATTTATTCAACATTTTCTTTAGTCATTCATCTGATGATAGACAGCTTTGTTGATTCCATATCTTGGCTACTGTTAATAGCGCTGCAGTGGGGGCCAGCACTGTGGCATAGTAAGTTAAGTCTCCACCTGCTACACTGGCATCCCATATGGGCGCCAGTTCACGTCCCAGCTGCTCCTCTTCAGTTCCAGCTCTCTGCTAATAGGCAGGGGAAGCGGTGGAAGATGTCCCAAGTGTATAGGCTCATGCTATCCACATGGGAGTCCAGATGAAGCTCTTTGCTCCTGTCTTTGGTCTGGCCCATCACAGGCCATTGTGACCATCTGGGGAATGAAACAGTGGATAGAAGACCTCTCTCTCTGTCTCACCTTCTGTCTGTATCTGTGCTTCGCAAATAAACAAATAAATAAATATTTTCAAAAATAGTGCTACAATGAACAAGGTGAAGCTGGTATCTCTGTAATATGATAATTTCCTTCCATTTGAATATATACTCAGTAGCAGGATTTCTGGGTCATGTGACAGTTGAATTTCTGATGTTTCTTTTTTTTAATTATTTATTTGAAAGGTGGAGTTACAGAGAGACAGACAGAGGGAGAGAGGGAGGGAGAGAGGGATAAAGAGAGAGAGAATCTTTCACCCTCTGGTTCACTCCCTAAATGGCCACAATGGGTGGAACTGGGCCTATCCAAAGCCAGGAGTCAGGAGCTTCTTCTTGGTCTCCCTTGCAAGTGTAGTGGCCCAAGGACTTGGGCCATCCTGTACTGCTTTCCCAGGCCATAGCAGACAGCTGGATCAGAAGTGGAGCAGCCGGGTCTCAAACCATCACCCATATGGGATACAAGCACTTCAGGCAGCAGCTTTACCCACTACACCAGAGCCTGAGCCCCTCTAGTGGTTTAAGACATCTCCATACTATTTTTCCCAGTAAATGTATTAATTTAATATCCACCCATAATGTTTGAATTCCCCTTTCTCTACATCCTCACCAGCACTTGTGACTTTATAGCCATTCTTTTTTTTTTAGATATTTATTTATTTGAAAGACAGAGTTTCAGAGAGAGGTAAAGACACAGAGAGATCTTCCATCATCAGCTGGTTCACTCCCCAAATGGCTGCAATGGCTGGAGCTGTGCCTATCCAGAGCCAGGAGCCAGGAGCTTCTTCTGGTCTCCCACAAGGGTGCAGAAGCCCAAGGACTTAGGCCATCCTCTACTGCTATCCCAGGCCATAACAGAGAGCTGGATTGGAAGAGGAATAGCCTGGACAGAACCGGCACCCATATGGGATGCCAGTGCCTCAGGCCAGGGCTTCAGCCACAGTGTTGGCCCCTTTATAGCCATTCTAACTGTGCTCAGCTGTCTCATTCAAAATAGTATTAGAAGTATCAGAAGAACAATTATGGAAAAGAAAAAAAAATGGCATCAACATTGGAAAGGAAGAAGTCAAAATATTCATATTTGTAGATGACATGATTTTATACATGGCACAACCCACACATCATCAAAAAGCTATTAGAGCTGATAAGCCAATCAAATAAGGTTGTAGGATATAAAATCAACATAGATCATTTTAACCTGATGAAAGGAAACCAAGAAATCAATCCAATTCACTATAGCTAAAAAATTTACTGAAAACTTTAACCAAAGAAATAAAAGATCTATTTATTGAAAACAATGAAATACAAATGAAACAAATAGTAAAGGAAACATAGTAAAAGAGAAGATGGTCCATGTTCATGGATTGGAAAAATTAGTATTGTTAAAATGTCCATACTACTTAAGACATTCTTCGGATTCTATGCAACCCCATTCTATTACAAATGACATTCTTTAGAGAATTAGAAAAATAAATCCTAAAATTCATGTGATACCATGACAGACTCAAAATAGCTAAAGCAATTCTGAGGAAAAAAGAGCTGCAGGAAATACAGTACTTGACTTCAAAACATATTACACAGCTACAGTAATTAAACCAGCAGATTACTGATGTAAAAACTGAAATGTAGGTCAATGGAATGGAAAATAGAGATTGCAGAAATGAATCCATGTTCAGTCAACTGATTTTTTTTTTTTTTACAAATGCACGAGAAGCTTCAGGACAACAAAGGAACATTCAATAGCGTTAAGCGATTACTGACAGTATTGGAGAAAATATCGCAAGCTACTTATCTGATGGAGAACTATCAGCCAGAAAATACCAGGAACTCAAAATACTCAACAAAAAAGGAACCAATTTAGGTAAGAAATGAGCAAAGCACCTGGATAGACAGCTCTCAAAAGTTTAATACAAATGGCCAATAAAACATGTGAAAAAATATTCAATATCACCTGCCATCAGAAAAATTAAAATCAAAATTATAATGAATTACCATTCATTGCTTTTGTTGTTGTTGTTTAAAATGTTGTTAATTTAAATGCAACCTTTCAGTACTCTTGCAAATTATTGAAAAAGACTATGTACATTTTTCTGGTTGGTATAAACAAAAGATTCACTATATTCATATACATTTCTTTGTAATTTCAGAAATATAGTCTCTGTTTGAAACAGATCATTTTGGTTACAAATTAATTTAATATTAATACCAAAATATATATCTACTTTATTTTAATTTGTATTGTAATTTAAATGACAAAAAGTAAAGTGTTTATTTAAGATTTTATCTTTCAATATAGCTTGCCAGTAAAAAATGAAACAATTTATTATGGAATAGATAATTATTTACTTATAGAGTGTTTTGCAATCTTGCTTCATTAAAATCTATTAGCAACATAAAACAAAATATGTGTCATCAACTTTGAAAACAGTACTCTGATGACTTCATAAATATGTTCCAAGTATAGAGAGCCTATTTATAGCTTGGTTCTTGAGACTCCTGTGCCTCAAATTCGAGTACCTAGGTTCTGTTCTAAGTTCTGGCTGCTGACATCAGTTTCCTGTAACACTGACACCAGAAGGCAATGATGTCTCAGGTAATTGAGCTCCTGCCACCACCCATTTGGAAGAACTGGATTGATTTACAGAACCTTGCCTTTGGCCTGGACCAGTCCTGAGTATTGCTGACATTTAGAGAGTGTATTCCCAGAGAAGACCAATCTTTCTCTCCCTCTATGCCTTTCAAATGAGTAAACAATAATAAATACAAAGCTTATCTGTATGTATCATTTGAAAGCATTTAATAGAAGTCATTTTAAAAACCAAAACAAAATTTCAGATATCCATGTTCAATCAGTACCTTGCATGTGTCAATTCATTCCTTGTTTCAATACTTTGCATGTAGAAACATTGTGATTTTCATATGAAATCAACATTTACAATATATAATGCTTAAAATGAGATATGTTGCTTACTAAATTATTTCAGACTCATAATGTTAAGCTCATTTTATAAACTTTAAAAATGATTTATAATCTAAAAATACGGATGTGAGTTTATATATTTTTCTTTCCATATGAAATAAAAATAAAAAAGATAATTTTAAAATAAATGTTGAATTATGCATTTTAATTTTCACTTTCATATATAGTAGTGAAATTTAATATGCTGCATGCAGGATTAAGCCTTACACCATGCATCACATATTTTGCTCAGTGTGTCATATTTTTATACATATATTGTTTGTTGATTAATGTAGTACCCGTATTGCTATGCATAACTCCTACATTATGTCATCAATTGTAATATTAAAATCATCATAAATTAATTCCACCTTATGGTTAAAATAAAAATCAGTTGTACAATGAAGGTAAATAAAAATTTTTATATAAACATTACATAAGATGATTTTTAGAAGGAATATATTGTATAAATATACATATATTTACACACAAAGACAAAACATACCTCTATATTTTAATGAAAACTAAAGCCTTCATTTGTTTATATGTAGAAATATTTATGAACATCAATAAACCATTTTTTCATTAAAGTACCCCCTCAAGTTAGATCAGCTGCTGATTTCAAAGTTCTATGCTGCTTTTCAAAACACAAAGATTCTAAAAAAAGTAGTTATTCAATGCATGTTGAAATAATTGACAATACTCTTTACAAAAAATGCACAAAAAAGGCTGTTAACTTTGAATTAGAATCAATCACAGCCTTGGCGTGTTATGTATGTATCATTTTAGAGTAATAACCTCATTCAATTATTTTTAAAATAAAGATCATATTGTCTATTTTTATTAATATACAATATAAAATGATAACAAATAATTACCTATAAACTGTGTCATGATGTAATATACATTTTGGAAAATATTTTTATCTAAAATGCTTTATTACATCAAATATCATTTCATTTTGAAAAATAAAGCAAATGTGAATTTAAAATAGATCAAGTGGGTGAACACTTGGTGCAGCAGATAATATGACTCTTTCTTGGGATGCCTGTATCCCTTCTTCACCAGAGTTCTGGCTTTGGTCCTGATTCTTACTTCCTGTTAATTAATGTTCAATCTGTGAGGCAAAAGGTGATGGCTCCAGTGCTTGGATTCCTGACATCCACATGGAAGACTTTGAAGACTGGAATGAATTCCCAGCTTCCAGTTTGCACAGCCCTGAATGTTAGAACCCGCATTCAGGTGTATTCCTCCATAGAAAATTTGCATCAAATTCTTCCATATACTCAGTTACAAAACCAACATATCTAAAATTTTTCTTGATGCTGAATGTCCAGGATAAAATGCAAAATGGAAAGTCAGATGTGAAAACAATATGAAGGAAGTTTATAATTGATAATTCTTAGGTGGAATTCTATTGTATCTTTATAAATCCAAGGTCTAAATATACAAGTTATCTTGCAGCTTTCCTTTGCCAAGTGTTAATTTTTCATTATTATTTTTTCATTTAGATTGCAATCAATCAATGGTCCTGACTTTCTAATGTTCAGTATGACAACACCTCCCCTATTGATAATTAAACATTTTGGCTCAAGTAAATTATTAAACTCTAGGACTCCAAGTTACTATCATCAGTAAAAACTAACAGAGAAAACATTGGCATAATTTTTCAACCATTTTAAGCTATCTCTTCATTATCCTACTTGGGTTTATTATCCTTGCTTTATTATGAATTCAGAAAAATATATAAAAGTGTTATCATATTCAACATTTCCCATTGTCTATAATGTGTGAGTTTTCAGAATACTTAATATGACATATTGTCAAGAGTAAAAGTAATAATGTATTTTTAAATGCAAATAAATGACAGTTAAAATGTATTAGAGAATTACATAGACAGTAACATATTCAGTGAATGATGCCAATGACATTTTGCATATATATAAGAAGGTAGAAATTGTTTATTCTGCCTGACCTTTTCTTTATACATTATGTACTTAAAATGATATGGTTACATTGTTGATATGTTTCTGGCTACAATTATTTATTTAGAAAAAAACATCCAAATCATTTTTCATGTCATAATTCTTTCTGTTTTGGATGCCATCCTAAAAGCCCAACGTCTAATGTAAAAGTTATCATATAAAGATAAAAAGAACTTAAGGTGAGATACTATATAAGAGGGTCCATTCTGTACTCAGTGAAGAATGCTTAATTTGGTTTATAAAAGAGTTTCCTTCATGTTTATGCATCAAACAGATGGAATGCAGTTATTTTTGTCTTTTATTAAGCATGGTATCTTTTTCATATTTTCTATATTTTCAGAGATGTTGCTTATTTGCAAACCTGGAAATTTTGATTATGTACATTTTAAGTTCCAACTTTATGTTAGGCCTAAAAGTAATATTCAATAGAAAAGTATTATTTTGTGTTTAAATAAATGATATTTTACCAAATTCAGCTTCATTCATAGGCAGTGCACTAAGGAAAAGGATGGTGTAATGTAAAAATCTAAATTTCTATTTATCAGTGACTTACTATGCAAAGGAATATCTTCAAAAGTTTCATGGAAAATGCTTGCTATCAAAAAATATACATGGCTTTCAAAACTTTTTGCAACAAAATAGCTGCCTTCTTTTTGAACAGTATTTGAGAGGCTGTCAGACAGAAAGAGAGAGAGAAACAGAAAGTGTTCCCTGTTTGTTGATAAATTCCCCAGATGCACAGGAGCTGGGAATTTCGTAATGGTCTCTTAAGTTGGTGGCAGATACCAAAGAAATTGTGCTATCACCTGTAACCTATTAGCGCATTTGTAGAAATCCAAATTTGGGAGTGGAGCTGTGTTTCCAACTCAACTACTCTGATGTGGGATGTCTCTGTCTCAGTCTGTGTCTTGAACCTTTTGAAGTACCCTCCTATATCATGACACCAACTTTTAAAAAAATAACTCCATGTTTTTCATTTGTATTTTATTATTGTATGAAATACATAGGTGACAATAAAAATTATTGTCAAAAGGAAGAAAATTTATGGTAAGCTATTTATAACTTACTTTTGATGATAATTTAATATTTGAAAATGTAAATAAAATATCAATTAAATTCTAGTTTCTCAAATTACTTGCCTAAACTGTATGGTATTTTCAAAATCAAGGTTCTCCAGGAAAATCTCAATCACTTGTTAATTTTGATTTACTAAGTTTTGTTTATTGGTTCTAATAGTTGTCATGTTCACAATTTAAAATCCAGATTGCAGTTACATGTGTGAAGCATTTCTGAAGAAAAAAAAAAAAACACTATTCTATGAGTATTACCAAGTTAATATTATTTGTTAATAAATATAAAAAACAAAATATCACACATTTCTATTGTTCAAATTCCAATGGATTTTATTTTATGTTTTTTATTTTTTTGACAAGCAGAGTTAGACAATGAGAGAGAGAGACAGAGAAAAAGGTCTTCCGTTGGCTCACCCTCCAAAAGGCCACTGCGGCTAGCACGCTGCGCTGATCCAAAGCCAGGAGCCAGGTGCTTCCTCCCGGTCTCCCATGCAGGTGCAGGAACACAAGGACTGGGACCATCCTCCACTGACTTCCCGGGCCACAGCAGAGAGCTGGACTGGAAGAGGAGCAACTGAGACAGAATCCGGCACCCCAACCAGGACTAGAACCCGGGGCACCGGCACAGCAGGCAGAGGATTAGCCAAGTGAGCCACGGTGCCGGCAATCCAATGGATTTCAAAGATTGAGTTATTTACTTCGTGGAATAAAATACAGTAATCAGGTAAAAGTCTCGTAATTATAGATTTACAAAAAACTCAACAACTCTTTTTTATCTATATCGAAACTCCTACTACAGCTATTTTCTGGGTTCTATTGGATTTTCTATATATAATATTCTGATATATGTAAATATAGGCAATTCTACTTATTCCTTCCCAATTTGAAAACCTTTTACTTCTTTTTCTTGCCTCACTTCCTTGACAAGAACTTCCAGGAATGTTGTGAAAAGCAGTGGTGAAAGCACGCATCATCTTCTTTTCTTTGATATTAGGGGGCATTTTTCTGTTATCCACTGTTGAGTAGGATAGTAACATGACATTTTCATATTAAGGAAATTCCCTCTGCTCTTCTTGTGTCGAGTATTATTTTTTTAAATATTTATTTGAAAATCTGAATTATAGGAAGAAGAAGAAGAAGAAGAAGAAGAAGAAGAAGGAGGAGGAGGAGGAGGAGGAGGAGGAGGAGGAGAAGGAGGAGAAGGAGGAGAGGAGGAGGAGAAGGAGGAGAGGAGGAGGAGAAGGAGAAGGAGAAGGAGAAGGAGAAGGAGAAGGAGAAGGAGAAGGAGAAGGAGAAGGAATATAATCATAGGTATTAAGAATATTGGCTTGGGGCTAATGCTGTGGAGTAGCGGGTGAGGCCACGCCTGCTATGCCGGTATCCCATATAGGCACTGGTTTGAATCTCAGCAGCTCCACTTCCCAACCAGCTCTCTGCTATGGCCTGGGAAAGCAGTAGAAGATGGCCCAAGTCTTGGGCCCCTGTACCGATGTGGGAGACCCAGAAGAAGCTCCTGGCTCTTGATTCGAATCATCACAGCTCTAGCTATTGCAGTCATTTGGGGAGTGAAACAGCAGATAGAAGACTTCTCTCTCTCTCTCTCTCTCTCTCTCTCTGCTTACTGCCTTTCTGTAACAATGCCTTTCAAATAAATAAATACATTTTTCAAAATTAGCCTATAATTTTCTTGTATCTTTTTCTGGTTGGTATTAATGTAATGATGGACTCAATGCTAGGAAATGTCTGTTTATCTTTTTGGTTTTTTAATTTTTATTTTTAATTACTTTTTAACAGATTCAGTGTGACAGGTAATACAATTCTAATAGCATAATCATACCCCTTCCTCCCTCCTTTCCTTTCTCCACCTTTCTCCCTCCATTTTTATATAAAATATTGTAAATTTCCATTACAGTAAGAAGGCTTAATACTTCACCTAATAAGAAGTCTAACAAGTAAAGCGCTAATAGATCCTAGCTAAGAGGGGATATAGACAATAGCTATAAACAACAATTGAATGGAAAAATGAGCATTTCAACCAAATACAGTTAATATTAAGTAATCACAGATCATTAACACTGTAGAAGTTTTTGAAAGAGTTCTAGTATAACTGGCCAGGCAGGCGGAGGATTAGCCTAGTGAGCTGCGGCACGGCACCCCAGGTTCTAGTCCAGGTTGGGGTGCTGGATTCTGTCCCGGTTGCACCTCTTCCAGTATGGCTCTCTGTTGTGGCCTGAGAAGGCAATTAGAGGATGGCCCAGGTCCTTGGGCCCTGCATCCGTCTTGGGAGACCAGGAGGAAGCACCTGGCTCCTGGCTTCCGATCGGCGCAACGCACTGGCTGTAGTGGCCACTTCGGGGGTGAACCAACATAAAAAAGGAAGACCTTTCTCTCTGTCTCTTTCTCTCTCACTGTCTAACTCTGCCTGTCAAAAAAAAAAAAAAAAAAAAAAAAAAAAAAGAGTTCTAGTATAATTGCTTTAGTTTTTTTTTTTTTTTTTTTTTTTTTCAATGTTTGTCAGAATTTACCAGCTGATACTTGGACTTTTAATTGGAATGGTTTTGATTTCTGATTGAGTTTCTTGTTATAGTTCTAGCGAAATTTTCTACTTCTTGATTCAGTTTTGGGGTTTGTGTTTTTAAGAATTTCTACATATCTTCTACTTCAGATAATTTGTTTTCATACAGTTTGTAATATTTTTGTAATATTTGTAATTACAAAGTTCACAGCTTTCCTCATATCCAGATTTTGTTTTAGGTATTTGCTCCTTCATTCATTTTTTTTCTAGGTTAAGTTAAATGTTTGCCAATTTTATTAATCTTTTCAAAGACTTTCTTTTTTTCCTTGTGAAGAAATGACTTTAAAGGGAATTCAAATGCAAGATATATTTAGCATCGATTCATAAATTTGTAATGTATGCATAGATTACCAAGTATGACATCTTTAAAGGCACAGAATAGTCTTTCACAATCTCTTTAGACTTTGGCTTCATTAGGTATCACATCCATGAATATTGACTCTGTATAAAATACATGAGGAATGACCTAATAAAGATCTCTTCCCGGCATATTTACAGAATGAACTTTTTATGTCATTAATTGTCTCTATATTTGCTATTCTTTATTTTCTTTATTTCTACTTAATTATTTATTATGATTTTCCTTCTTCCTGGGTTTAGATTTAGTTTGTTCTTTCTCTAGTCCTTAATATGTAAAAATTTGATATTAATTTAAGATTCTTCTAATAGATGCATTTAGATCTATAAATTTCCTTTAAATCATGACTTTTTGGAGAGCCCATATAATCTATACATACAATAATGTTAATTTTAATTAAACATATGTGGGATTAAATTTCCATCCCTCTCGTCTGTACAATTAAATTACCCTCTTGCACTTGTGTACAATTCCTAGTACCCTCAAAGCTTTGTTGCTTCTCTTCATAGAGAAGATTCATCAGTGTACTATACTTTTGACAATCCCTGTCTATAGAGGTAGACTTTTTCTAAGAATGAAAATGTTAGAAAACAGTGGATAGTGAACTGAGTTTCACTGTTACTGAAGAATTTGCCTTGTTTTCTAGCATATTTACATGGAGATGGATTCCTTGCATCTGTGAATCCACTGCTCTAGTATGCTCCTTCAACAGGCTCATCAAAATAACTAATATTGGTTAAAAAGTCCTTTTCTGAATTGTATCACAATTTATTGTGGCCTAAAAGCTTTTTCAACAATGCAGAAAGTGGAAGTCTCCATGAAATCAGAGAATGCAGCAGCCTTTTATCTTACGGATACACAGCTGTGATTGACTCTTTGTCTCCAGTAGTTCCATCACAATAGTGAAAATATTAGTCCATGGCTACCTCTAGATAATTTTAGATTATGCTTCACTCTAGATAGCAGGTGCATTCTAGCTAGACAGCAATTTCAAATCACAGGTAGTTAATGCAACATTTAGAGATAGATCAAGGGCTTCTAAAATTATTTCCCAAAAATAACATACCAAAGTTACTGGACAATAACATATGGAGAGCCTCCTGATTCTAATGAGGATAAGATTTCTTTCGTGTTGTTACAAGGCTCCTTTGGTGAAGAAGAATCATACATAAGAGAGTGCAGGTCGCAAACATGCTGAGCTGTCTTCTGTCTCCACTGGAGATGTGTAAGTCTGTTTATGACCCAGGAAAGACAAGGTAACTGAAGAATAGAGGTAAGTCACATGGCTATGTTTTATTTTAGTTTTTATTCATCTCAAAGCATTTTCTAGTTTTACAGCATTACCATTGACTAAATTATATTACTAAATTGCTGAATAGTTGTCAATTTTTAAAATTTTTTCTTCTGTTTTACTAGTTGTATTTCACAATGATTGGATAAGATATTCTGTATGATTTTTATTTGTTTTCCATTTAATGAAAATTATTTTTGGTATTATATATGATTGATTCTATTGAATTACCAATGTAAATTTTAGATCATATATTTTGTTGATTATTATGTTATGTTGTTAAGTATGTTGTTGAGTATTATGTTTATTAGCTTCTAGTGTTGTTTAAAGGCTTTATTTCCTTAATAAATTTGTCTATATTTTCTATACTTTATTGAAGATGGAGTTTTGATGTCTAATTATTATGGAGCAGTCTATTTCTTTTTCAATTCTTTCAATGTTTGTTTTTACATTTTCAGACACTTTGAAAAATATGTTTAGTAGGTATAGTTGTATATGTTGTACATGTTTATAATTTTCATATTTAATGGTGATATGTAATGTCCTTTATCTTATGTAACAATTTTTGACAAAATCTGTTTTGTCCCATATTGATACAGCTAACTTTGCACCTTTTTGTATACTATTTGCATAGAATACCTTTCTCTATCTTTTTATTTTTAAATTATTCTTCCAATAGACCAATTATGAGTATCTTCATAAAGCTTATTATTACATATGTTTTATTTATTTATTATACCTACCTATCTTTCCACTTACCTTTAAGGTAACTATTGCTTATGAATGCCTTACTTCTGCTATTTTGTAATTTTTTCCTGCAGACCTATATCATTTGTTTTGTCTTCAATATCTGCCAATACGGACTTCCTTTGTATTTTTTCTAGTGTACCATTTTGTTTACATGTTCATTTAACATGGTCATATATGTGATATTGCTCTCCATCTATCTACTCTTTCTATATGGACTTCTAATGAGTCTATAGAAGAAGTATTGAATGCTCAGGTTCTTAGATGTCTGTACAGAATGAACATTATATGCATTTTAAAATTCATTATATTTAAATCATAAATTTAAAATTTTCTTCCTTTAGAAGCATCGGAAATAAAAAAAGGGAGAAAAACCTAATTGGAAGGAGAGAAAACTTAAAGAGGAGTACAGATTAAAATTTATCTCTGGTATGAATTTCAAAAGGTTTGCTTTTTCTTTTATTCTTGATCTTATTTTTAAAGAATATTCACCAATTGATTAGTAAATTCTATCCACCTTGATACTTTTTATTTAGAAATAGTGTAATTGATAGTTTTTATCTTATTCCTTTACTTTAAAATTTTTAACATTGCAGAATTTATGACTCCTCTGGATATTTAGGATTTACTAACTTTAATTATGAGTCTATATTAATAAAAGAAGTAGTGATTCTTGATGAGTGGGTGAGAATATATTCTCTGTGCCTCTGTTAGTATTGTTTAAGTTTAATTTCAAACAAAATAATTTTTGATTTTATTATATCCAGAAAACAAATGACACTGTGCAGTTTTCATGTTATACAGGTAAACCTAAACATTTTGAAATAAAAACAAACCCCCAAACTAGTTTCATCATTTACCAGTTTGTTGAAAATTTTCAATGGAATAAGTTTCCAGACAAGACTCTAATATGATTAACATTACATGGCATGGCCTATATTTGTAATTAATTTATTGTTAATAAATCTTAATTCTAAGAAACACACATTTGACATTTAACATATAAACGACCATGCTATTTATATCAATTAACACATATATCAAGTGTCAATTAGTAGTTTAAGAATTAATTAGTATGAAATTAATTTGTCAGAGTCTACTACTTAAATGTTAACATATTAAAATTCATTGCAATTACAAGACAAGTATAAAATTTAGTTAGGTAAAAATTTATTATTTATATGCATTGTGAAATGGCCAATATGAAATAGTTTTCTGACTCTATGTATCAGCAATAGAATTTGTTTTAACTAATATATTTTATAAAAATAATAATTTCCACCTCAGTTTTGTTTATTTATTTTTTACAGATCTTTTAATTTTAAAGGCAGGGATTATATAGAGAGAAATAGAAGGGTGAGGAAGGGAGGCAGAGAGAGAGAATTAGATATCTTCTATCTGCTAGTTCTTTCAAAATGGTTGTAATTGTTTGCAGTGATCCTCAGAGAAGTAAGGAGCCTGGAATTCCATCCGCATCTTTCACGTGGTTGGCAGGGACCAGAGCTCTTGTGCCATTTTCTGTTGCTTTTCCAGATTCATTAACAGGCAGTTGGATCAGAAGTGGAGCACCTGTGACTCAAATCTGCACTCATATGGGATGCCAGTATTGTAGATTGTGGCTTAACATCAGTTCAAATCCCTCAATTCAATTTTAAAGAACCGGTGTCTTATTGACATTATACAGACCTTTTAAATTATTGATTGTATGGCAGGGCTTCAAAGGGTTCACAGTCAAACAGAATGAAAAGATAATGCAAATTATCTAGGACTTTTTGAAGGCTCTCATATTGTTTATTTTTATTATGATAGGTATTCCAAGAATATTAACAGCAGGATTTATAAAATAAGATGGAGACAAAGAATAAGAGTATGTAGAAAAAACAGCTCATTCAGCCCTTGAGGCATTCGAATATGGCTGAAGAGCCCATGAGAGTATTTCAGGCATGGAAAGCCAAGACACCCTGGAAAAAAAGAAAAAGACCTAAATGGAAGATCTCTGCGAGTGAGATCCCAGTGGAAAGAACGGGGCCATCAAAGAAAGAGGTACCTTTCTCTGAAGGGAGGAGAGAACATCTACTTTGACCATGACCCTGTCAGAATAAGATCAAAGTCGGTGAACTCAAAAGGCTTCCATAGCCTTGGCAACTCATGACTAGAGCCTAGGGAGATTACTGACACCATAAACAAGAGTGTCAAATTGTTAAGTCAACAACAGGAGTCACTGTGTACTTACTTCTCATGTGGGATCTGTCCTTAATGTGTTGTCCAATGTGAAGCAATGCTATAACTAGTACCAAAACAGTATTTTACACTTTGTGTTTCTGTGTGGGTGCAAACTGATGAAATCTTTACTTAATATATGCTAAATTGATCTTGTGTATATAAAGATAATTGAAAATGAATCTTGATGTGAATGGAATGGGAGAGGGAGCGGGAGATGGGAGGGTTGCGAGTGGGAGGGAAATTATGGGTCGGGGGGAACCAATGTAATCCATTAACTGTACTTTGAAAATTTATATTTACTAAATAAAAAAAAAAAAACTAAAAAAAAAGAAAGAAAAATCAGCTCATGAGAAACAGACTTTAACTTTGGATTTAATTTATAGCCTTTTTCCTGTATTTTATTTATGGCCTAGAAAACAAATACTCTGTATTAAGGAAGGTATTTCACTGAAACTATTTCCACTTTAAGAAATAGTGTCAACTCAAACTGGTGTAGATATCAAAAAAGCATATGTTTTGCCTCACTTTCATCGTTACCTATGGCCTTGCAATGCCATGACATCATTCATGTTTTGGTTTGGCTTTCCTTTAGGGTGACATCACTCCCCAGTGAACTCTGAACCTGCTAGCTGTTCTCTACTCAGACTTACATTTCCCTAAGAGCTGTTAAGAGTACAATGAACTAAATGAACTAAACAATGACAATGAACTACATTTTCACAAGTTGAGACTTAGTAGCATATATTAGGTAATATGTCCATGCTTATTTATGAGAAAATTACAACTTTTGAGGCACTGTCCAAAATATTCTTACCTAAGTTCCATGCGCATCTCTAGTGCTTCTTAAGAAACATAAAATAAAAATGATGAAGGTGAAGAAAACAATAGAAAAGTAAAATCTACAAAAACCTAGAGATTGTCAGACTGATTTAATAATTGGCCTCTGCAGTATTCCTTCTCTCTCATTTATTAATGAAGTTATAACTCATTATATAAGTATGAATACAACTGAGAAATATTCTTAGGAAAATTCTGATTACTTTTTCCAGAATAAGGAAAACATGCTCGGTGAGCAAAATCTAAGCAGGTTCAATGCGATAGATCTCACTTAGCTATTTCTAAATCCTTAATTCAAGAAAAATGCAGTACAATTCTAGGTTGAAACAGTAACAGAGATATACCTTGTAGACTAATATGACAATGCTATAGATTAAAAACTTCATATTGCCTGTCAGTTTGCAACTGTATCATAAAAGTTCCCAAGAAAAGCCCACATATGTATACTTCGAATTCATGCCACAACACTCAAGAACAGAATATGGTGGCCAGCACTGTGGCATATCTGGTAAAGCCACTGCCTGTAGAACTGGCATCCTACATGGGCGCTGGTTTCAGTGTCAGCTGCTCCGCTTCCAATCCAGCTCTGTGCACTAGCCTGGGAAAATAGTAAAAGATGGCCCAAGTCCTGGGGCCTCTGCAACCACATGGGAGATCTCTGCTGTGGCCAGGGAGTGCAGTGGAGGATGGCCCAGGTGCTTGGGCCCTGCACCCCATGGGAGACCAGGAAAAGCACCTGGCTCCTGGCTCCTGCCATCGGATCAGCGCGGTGTGCTGGCCGCAGCGCACTGGCCACGGCGGCCATTGGAAGGTGAACCAACGGCAAAGGAAGACCTTTCTCTCTCTGTCTCTCTCACTGTCCACTCTGCCTGTCAAAAAAAAAAAAAAAAAAAAAAAAAAAAGAAGCTCCAGTCTAGGAAATATAAAAACACAGAAGCGTTAAGTTAAATTGTAAATGAATGAAATAATCTCTCTAGGGAATGGAGAACAATGTGATAAAATTCAATATCCCTGATGGATAACTTTTAATATCAAAGGAATAGATGAACATTTTTAACATGAAATTATTAATTAAATCTATTTCAATATCCATATAAATTATCACTGGTTACTGATGTGTTCACACCGTAAGCAGGATGTATTTCTCACCGAGTAAAGGATCTGTCAAGACAGATAATCACACACACACACAAATATACAGAGAAAGAGATTTATTACTCACATAATAAGTTTTCTAGTAGAACGGAGCAAGGTCCTCAGCCAATCTGAAAATGGCTTCAGAGAGGAGGCAGAGGCCGGCGCTGTGGCTCAATAGGCTGATCCTCCGCCTGCAGTGCTGGCACACCGGGTTCTAGTCCCGTTCGGGGCACCGGATTCTGTCCCGTTTGCCTTCTTCCAGGCCAGCTCTCTGTGGCCCAGGAAGGCAGTGGAGGATGGCCCAAGTGGTTGGGCCCTGCACCCGCATGGTATAGACCAGGAGAAGCACCTGGCTCCTGGCTTCAGATCAGCGCGATGAGCCGGCTGCAGTGCGCAGGCCACAGCGGCCATTGAGGGGTGAACCAACAGAAAAAGGAAGGCCTTTCTCTCTGTCTCTCTCTCTCTCACTGTCTACTCTGCCTGTCCAAAAAAAAAAAAGAGAGAGAGAGAGAGAGAGAGTAGGCAGAGATAACTGACTTCGGTGTTTGACATGGTTAAGGGTGAGACTGGGGTAGTTGAAGTTTCCCACACAAGTATAGGGCAGAACTTGTGTTGGTCAGACTTCCAACTTGTTCAAAGATCAGGAGAGCCTGTTCTTTTTTTTTTTTTTTGGTTTATTTTTGCTTTTCTATTTGGCAAATTGATAACATTAGAAGAATATGAGAAGATGAGATGACTTGGTTTTAAATCTTTCAGCAAACATCATAAGAGAATTTGAATCTTTATTACAATCACGTCTATATATATATATATATATATATATATATAGAAACATATGTTAATCCAAAAGTTAAATGTCCACATAATATTGAAGTAAAAGACAAGAATTTCAAAAGTATCATCATAAATTTATGAATAATTCATATAATGAAAATAAAGGCAAAAATAAACGCTATACAAGATCAGTGTGTGAGTGTCAATTTTTTCACAGCAATATGCCTGGTAATCTGGAAAAATAAAGAAAACTTTGGCGGGGCTGGCGTAGTAGGTAAGACTGCTGTCTGCAGGGTCAGCATCCCATATGGGTGCTGATTTTAATCCCAGCTGCTCTACTTTGATCCAGCTCTCTGCTATGGCCTGGGAAAGCCATAGAAGACTGCCCAAGTTCTTGGTCCCTGCACATACTTGGAAGACCAGGAGGAAGCTCCTGGCTCCTGGCATCAAATTGTCACAGATCCAGCCATTGAGGCCATATGGGGAGTGAACCAGCAGATAGAAGAACGAACTCTCTCTCTCTCTCTCTCTCTCTGTCTCTCCTTCTCTTTCTGTGTAACTCTGACTTTCAAATAAATAAATAAACATTTTTATAAAAGGAAAGAAAACTTTGGCAACAGTAATCTATATGACAAAAGTATTTTTAAAGATTGATAAGAAATAGCCTTTCAATAGAATTAGTTATGCAATATGATGAATGAGGAGATTCTTTTTTCAACAGCAGGAAGAAAGATGCAGTTATCAGGAATTAATTTATTTGTAGGAGGTAGGTATATGACAGTCATAGACAAACACACACACACACACACACACACACACGTTCTCAGGAATAAAAGGAAATTCAGGGACACGCCAGATCCAATAAATGGAGATATATGGATTGTCTAAAATAGACTAGATGTTATTAAATTATTTACATATGCACTGCAATGCAAATGAAAACTTGGCAGGATATATTTAGTCACATAGTGTGCTGATGTGAATATATGTATGAAATAGTAAATTCTGAAAATATAGAAATGTTAGGAGATCAAGAATCCTGAAGTATGCCCACATTCAAAAGGAGTTTAGGGGATCAGCGTGGTGGCTTGTGGGCTAAGCCTCTGCTTGTGGAGCCAGCATCCCAGGTTCTAGTCCTGGTTACTCTACTTCCAATCCAGCTCCCTGCTTATGGCCTGGAAGGCAGCAAAGAATGGCAGAGATTCTTGGGCCCCTGCATCTGCATGGGAGACATTGAAGGAGTTCCAGGCTCCTGGCTTTAAAATGTCCGGGCTTTGGCAGTGGCAACCATCTGGGGAGTGAACCAGTGGATGGAGGATCCCTATGCCTGTCTCTTCTTCTTTCTGTCTATGACTCTGCCTTTCAAATAAATAAATAAAAATTTTTAAAAAATCTTCAAAAGGAGTTTAGTATACTGCAATTAGGATATATGCAACATAGGAATTGTTGAAGAAACAATTGAATAGCTATGTAGAAATGCAAATATAGAAGGTTGGATCTATGTATCACTTTTTACAATAGTGACAACATATTTTACATTCATCAACATGTAATTACTGTGATTAAAAACAAGGGAAATCATATTTATAAACTCAAAAAATCAGTAAGATCTTTCTAAGCTTGCTGTAAAATACAAAATCAGGAGTAACATTATTGGATTTTTCTGTATATCTTGCAAACAATAGCATCCAGACTAGCAGTAGAATGCATGCTAAATGTTGATTATGCATGATTATTGTAATGATCAAGAACAATCACCTAAATGCTGATCATGAGGAAATTTAAATAAAGGATGGTAAAAGTAGATGACTATTACAGATGGATAGAAATGAGTGTACTAGATGCAGTCAACCAACTTCTCCTCAAAATAATTTGTTACACTTAAAACAGGGTGAGGAAAATCTATACTTGATAAAATTTTATGAAAATAAAATGTGAAGTACTGTATGATTTGTGTAGTTATGTACTGATTCCGAAATGTATTGGCTGTGGTAAGAACAAAAGAGGGGCCCTGGGGCTGGTGCTTTGGAGTAGAAGATTAAGCGTCTGCTTGCAGTGTCGGGATCTCATATGAGCACCAGTCTGTGTCCTGTATGCTCCACTTCTGATCCAGCTCCCTTCTAATGCATCTGCAAAAGCAGCAAAGAATGGCGCAAGTACATGGACATATGGGAGCTCTGGAGGAAGGTCCTGGCTGCTGGCTTTGGATCAGAACTTCAACTACTGGTTCACTCCCCATGGGATAACAATGGCCATTGCTGGGCCAGGCCAAAGACGGGAGTTTCATCTGCATCTCTCATGTGGATTGCAGGGGCCCAAACACTCGGATCATCTTCTGCTGCTTTTTCTGAGCATTATTAGGGAATTGAATTGGAAGTGGTGCACCTGGGACATGATCTGATGCCAATACAGGATGCCAGCTTTGCAGGTGGTATCTTTACCCAGTATAACACTAGCCTCAAGTTTGTGTTATCTTACAAAACTCACGTAGGAGACCCGAACAGAGTTCTAGGCTCCTGGCTTTGTCCTAGTCCAGCCCTGATTCTTATCAGCATAATAAGAATGAATCCGTGGGTAAAAGACCTCTCTCTCTCTGCTTTCTGAATTAAAAAAAAAAAAAAAAAAAAAAAAAAAAAAAAAAAAAAAAGGATAACAAATACATGAAAAAACTCCCGGTGTCAATTAGTCAATAGGAAAATGCAAATCAAAACCAGATTGAGGTATCATTTCACTCCAGTTAGGATAGCTATTTTGAAAAAGGCAAACAATAACAAACACTGGCAAGGATGTACATAAAAAGGAACCTTTATAAACTGTTGGAGGGAATGCAAAAATTAATACAGTCATTATGGAGAATAGTACGGAAGTTTCTCAAAAAAGCAAAAAAGTAAAATAGATCTAACATATGTCTCAGCTATCTTATTTCTGGGTATATATCTGCAGGAAGTTAAATCAGTATATGAAAATGTTAGCTGTACTCCCATATTCATTTCAGCACTATTCATAATAGCCAAGAAATTAAATCAACATAGATGAATAGATAAAGAAAATATGGTGAACATATCCAGTGGAATATCACTTGGCCTTACACAGTGAAATACTGACAACTGCAGCTAAGTGGATGGAACTGGAGAACATTGTTACGTGAAATAAAACAACGCAGAAAGACAAACACCACATGTTCCCTCATATTTGGAAGTTAAAAAAAAAAACAACAGTTGCTTTGAAGTTAGAATAGTTATTACTATAGGCAGGGAAGGATGAGGGAGGGGAAGTAAAAGGATATCAAATAATCGGTAACAAAACACAGTCAAAAGTGACAAGTTTGGTCCCACTGCACAGTGGAGTGACTATGACTCAAAATATTGTACAAAGTATTGGAAGAAGGCTCCAATCAGAAAAGATAAGGAAAAGGAAATGCTAGTTACCTTGTATGTTTGGTTTTTACAGTATATATGTGCTAAAATCAAATGTACAAGCATTACATGCAAATAATATATAGTAAAAAGGTGAAAAATAAAAGAATAGAAAAAAACAGTTACTGGGACTGGCACTGTGGCATAGCTGGCAAAGCTGCTGCCTCCAGTGCCAGCATCGCATATAAGTGCTGGTTTGAGTATCCACTTCGAGTCCAGGGATCTCCACTTCCCATCCAGCTCTCTGCTATGGCCTGGGAAAGCAGTAGAAGATGGCCAAAGTCCTTGGAACCCTGCACCTTTGTGGGGACCCTGGAAGAAGATCCTGGCTCCTGGCTTTGAATCAGTGCAGCTCTGACCATTATAGCCATTTGGGGAGTACACCAGTGGATGAAAGTCTTTCTCTCTCTCTCTCTGCCTCTGCCTCTAATTCTGCATTTCAAATAAATAAATAAATCTTTAAAAATTATAATAATTACTTATTTCAATATAATTAAATTATTTTAAAAGCAAATTTATGAAGAAAAAATAATTTAAAAATTCCCCTTTCCTTTTAAGATGCTCTCTTAAAAGTTATATTAGGATACATATATTTTTCTATTTTACCAGAGACATCATAAAGTTAAAAGTTAGAAGTTAAACTAATTCACTCTAAAAAGTTAATTTTTAATTTCATCTCATGAATATATGCTATTGAATATTAAGAAACTAAAATATGGTTATTTAATAATATGGAAGATTATGGGGACTGAATAATGGAGTAAATGAAGAGATACTATATCAGATGACAATAGTGTCATTTGCATAAGAACCTACAAATTACTGATAATTGCATCATCTTTGTTTAATACATTACTGTGTTTTTTATTTCTCAATGAATAGCCTTATAAAATTAACATTATACTGATCTGGATGAATGCTAGCAAAAGTAACAAGACCAGACTGATTGATTCTATTACAAATCCATGCTATTCATTCTGAGCTTTTATTCTTAACAAATGACAATAATCACTAATTGGCTCTAGGGATTTTTTTCCAGGAGAGAAGTTTTTTTTAAAAAAAAATTAAATAGGTTATTGATAGAAAATTCAGAGGGTACAAAGAGTTATGGCAAAAAGTAGACTTTCATCACTCCACTCTCTTAGTTCAACCAGTTCTTTTTTGAAAGACAATGACACTTCCATTTCACGCTTGTGTGTGTCACATATACTTCAATATGTATATTTTAGGATCCATTCCTCTTAGCAACCACGACTGCCATGATTGCTATTTCTCATCACCATCTCCTCTCTGGTCACACAGTTAGCTGGTTTATGGCCTCACAAGAACATCATGAGATGAATGACATCTGAGAACCAAGGTCAAAGGGTGGGAGCCTGAAACCTGGGTGTGGAAAGATCTCTATTTGCCTGGGGGAGAGGAGCTGCTTGCTCTCCATCTCCTCTTCCTCTCTTCTTCTAACACTTTTCACTTCATTTAAGAAGTTGAAGTTTGATCCATACTCCAACCAAGAATCACTGATACCTAAAATACCATTGTCTAAGTAAAATTTCCCTACTTTGTATTTTATTACTCAATGTTTTTGGAGCACATATGTGAGAGGTCCTAAGACAAAAGTTATTAAAGTTCAGTGTGCATTACTTCTTTTTTAAGATTTTATTTTTTTTTGAAAGGCATAAAGAGAAGGGGGGAGAGAGAGAGAGATTGAGAGAGATTGAGAGAGAGAGAGAGAGAGAGAGAGAGGATGTGAGATCCACTGGTTTACTCCCTAAATAGCCAAAACAGCCCAGCCAGGGCTGGACCAGGCTGAAGCCAGGAGCCAGGAACTTCTTCTGGGTCTTCCATGTAGGTTCAGGGCCCTAAGTGCTTGGTCCATCCTCCACTGCCTTCCCTGGCATATTAACAGGGAAATGGATTAGAAGAGCCGGTTCTTGAACCAGCACCCAAATGGGATGTTGGTACCACAAATGGTGGCTTATTGTTCCACTCCACAGCTCTGGCTCCAGCATTAATTCTTATACTAAATGACAAAATACAAGTTCCTGAATCTTTAACTCGTGGAATCAGAAGTTCTGGGCTGAGGCCAGAGGTCTGCTTTTACACAATGACTGCATTCTTCAGGGTGATATGAGTACAGAGCTCCTGGTTCACACTGGGAAATACTGTATTTAGCACAATTCTTGGCTCTCCTGCCTCTTCTATTTGGGATTACCTGGTGTTCTTTTCATTGTTGCTTTTACAAAGTTGTGACTCCTGTAAGTTATTGTACTATAATTGCTTGTTTTTCCCTCTCTTTCTTTTCTTATTTTTTGAACTTTGGAGGGAACCTGGTTTGGAAGACTCTTCACAGATCTATTCATGGGTTTCATAAGATAATACCACCTCAACAAAGAGGGCCATTGCTTAAGTATGGACAGTGATAGCAGTGATAGCTCTTGTAGTTATGTGTTTATATCTTTCTTCATATTGGCAATGTTGTTGGCTATTATGTATATATTTAAAGATTTATTTATTTTATTGGAAAGGAAAAGTTATAGAGAGGCAGCGATAGAGGCAGAGAGAGAGATCTTCCATCCATTGGTTCACTTCCCAAATAGCTGCAACAGCAAGAACTGTGCTGATCTGAAGCCAGGAGCCAGGAGCTTCTTCCAGGTCCCCCACGCGGGTGCAGGGGCCCAAGCACTTGGGCCATCTTCTACTGCTCTCCTAGGCCATAGAAGAGAGCTGAATCCAAAATGGAGCAGCAGGGACTCGAACTGGTACCCGTATGGGATGCAGGCATAGGTAGCGTCTTTATCCTCTACGCCACAGTGCTGGCCCCAGCTATTATGTATTAAATAGATTTCCTAAGTTTCTACTGCTCTCTTCATTATCAATTTAAATATTTGCTCACTTTGTTGTCTTAGATGTCTCAGAGGTTATCTTCATTATTAAATTTCCTTTCCTTCCCCCTCCTTCCCTCCCCTCTCCTTTTATCTTCTTTCCTCTCCTCTCCTCTTGTTGCACCTGAGCGAGTGCAAACAAAGGAGCTCCACACATTGACAAAATCTGATGGTCCTTTATTGCCGGAAGTGGAGAATGGGCTCTAATGAAAACATTTTTTAGACACATTTATCTCATTTACCTTTACCTAATTTATATTTAGCAGTTACACCTCAGTGACTTAACATGTTGATATTGTATCATACCTTTATCTGAAATAAGGTCAAAATTACATTTACATGGGATTTTACTCTTTTTATAAAACTCCAGCTAGAAATCAATGACATAAACCAGAGATTGAAAAATCCACATCAGGGCTGATCACCCATTGTTATTTTTTATCCAGATTTGTAAAAACCAAGCCAGAAAACTTTGGGAAAGTTACAAGTCAATTTTTTTAAGGCAGCAATCTTTTTAGATTTAAAAGAGAGAAATATTTGAACATACACTGAAAAGGTGTCCCCTTACACTGAGCAGAGCCCATGCTCAGGGAAGGGACAGAGACTCCAAAGAGAAAGCAATAAAGGAGACAAACAGGCAGGACAGGAAAAAGAGTTTACCTCCCAGGATTGAGGATGCAGACAGTACATCAGAATGTGGCCACGAAACAGGAACAGAAACCAGTACATCCAGGAAAGGCCTTTCTTTAACCAGACCAGAGTCTCCCGCCCTAACGCTGTCATGCTCAAACAGAACGGAGACTGTGTTGGCATCTCATCAGGCCTCTAATACCCAGAAGGCACCACCAGAAAACAGGAGTTGACTTACCAGAGGACCTAAGGCCAATTGGTCGGTGAAGAGGTCAAGCCGAGCCTCCCAGGTCGATGAATTGGGACACAGGGCCCTGGAACATCATCAGGGGGTGCCTGCCTTATGGCCAGAGCACCAACCTGGAAGGATCGGAGTGAGGTCTTCCCAGTGGTGGTCTCCATATCTCGCTGGGGCCTCCAAAATGTTGTACCTGAGCGAGTGCAAACAAAGGAGCTCCACACATTGATAAAATTTGATGGTCCTTTATTGCTGGCGGTGGAGAGTGGGCTCATGTCCTAAAGAACTCTCGACCCTGAAGCCCAAAGGAACAGGGTTTCTAAAGGCAAAAACCACAAAATCGGGAGGGGAATTTATGGTTGCTAGGAACAGGGGGAATACATGGTTACTGGGATCAAGCTGACCTAAAACCTATGCGAAACTAGTGTCAATTATAGTCTTGACAATACCAGTTACAATTTTAACAATTTCAATTATAATCTTGACATTAATCCAGGTATTGGTTTTAATCATATGTAGGACATAGACAAATTACATTTTTATCATTAACCCAGGTGCAGCCTATCCACTTCCAAGCTTGAGCGATCATGCTAGGGGGTTTCTATGCTCTGCCAAGTGTGACGTAGTGGACTGCTATTGTCCAACTGTTTTAGATCATAGTTTCAGACCAGAGTCTCACAGTGTGTGTGTGGGGGGGGTGGGGGGGTACCTTCCCAGAATGGAGTCTTAGGTTCTCCAAAATGGAGTCCCTACTGTCAAGGTGTTACTTCACTCTCCTCTCCTCCCCTCTCCTCTCCTCTCCTCTCCTTTCCTTTTCCTTATCTCTTTCTTGCTCATTTGCTCTCTTTCCACCCCTCCCTTCTTTCTTCCTTTCTCCCTCCCTCCCTTCCTTCCTTTCTTCATTTATCTTTTGTCTGACTGTGTTATTTCAAAAGGCTGCCTTCAAATTCATATATTTTTCATTTGAATTATTGAGTTTTTAACATCCAATGTTTTTGTTCAGTCTTTTCCAAGATCATTATCCCTTTGCTGAATTTCTCACTCATATAATGCATTATTTTCCTGATTTATTTCAGCTGGCTATGTTCTTTTGTGTCTCTTAGTGCATACTTGTAATCATTCTACTGGATTCATTATCAGCCATTTCATAACTTTTATTCAGTTGGAGTTTTCACTAAAGCGTTGTTGCTTTTTGAGGGTTAGCTTGTTGCCTTCCCTTTCATATGCCATTTGTCCCTATATTCCTGTTTACACATGTGTGGCTTAGTTGTATTGATCTGTTATTTTTAAAGTTTGATTGATTTATTTGTAAGTCAAAGTTGCAGACAGAGAGGAAGAGACAGGCAGATTAATCTTCCACCTCCTTGTTCACTCTACAGATGACTGAAATAGCCAAGGCTGGACCAGGCCGAAGCCAGGATCCTGGAGCTTCATCCAGGTCTCCCATGTTGGTGGCAGGGGTCAAAAAACTTGGGCAACCCTCTGCTGCTTTTCCAGGACATTAGCAGGGAGCTGGATCAGAAGGGAGCAGCTGGGACATGAACTGATGCCCACAGGGGATGCCAGTGGTGTAGGTGGCAACTTTACCCACTATGCCACAACACCAGCCCCTTGGCCAGTTTTAACAAGAAGCTTTTTGGTGAAAGTCCTTTCCATGAAGCATGCAGTCAGGTTTATATTCAGTAAGATATTATGGATTTATTTTCTGTAGAAACTATAGCATGTTCTCCCTCTATCTTATTTTATAGCAATTGGTGACAGTAGTGGTGTGGATGTGGGGTGCCACTCTCAGTCCCAGCAGGGATGCATGGGTCTCAAAAGAATCCCTGGGGATAGAGCTGAGATCATGGAGTGTCTGCTTCCAGTCACTGTGGCAGTCTTGTAGAAGCACTAGCCTGGAATTCTGGAGAATTTGGATACTACAGTTTTCAGAAGTGTGGCCAAGGTCATGGAAGCATCTGCCTAAATCTGATAGGGTCATGTGAGTACCCCCAGTGCTGGCTCTAGGTTTCTATGAAATGTCATGTCACTTGGCCGGCGCTGTGGCTCAATAGGCTAATCCTCCACCTGCGGCACTGGCACACCAGATTCTAGTCCCAGTCGGGGCACTGGATTCTGTCCCGGTTGCCCCTCTTCCAGGCCAGCTCTCTGCTGTGGCCCAGGAGTGCAGTGGAGGATGGCCCAAGTCCTTGGGCTCTGCACCTGCATGGGAGACCAAGAGAAGCACCTGGCTCCTGGCTTTGGATCAGCGTGATGCGCCTGCCGTAGCACGCTGGCTGCGGCGGCCATTGGAGGGTGAACCAATGGCAAAAGTAAGACCTTTCTCTCTGTCTCTCTGTCTCTCTCTCTCACTGTCTACTCTGCCTGTCAAAAAAAAAAAAAAAAAAGAAATGTCATGTCACCCTAGGTTTCTATGAAATGTCATGTCACCCAGATACCTTTGCATCTTCCAAGAGTCCAAATCCTTTCTCCACGTTATGATGCCAGGTGTTAGGAAATAATGGAGTTAGTGGTCCTAGGGCCATAAATACTGACCAGCTAGATCACACTCAGAGTTCACAGTCCACTGAGGATAGTACAGCACAGTGTAGAACCAAGGATCATATTGCAATGGGCTGTTTGCTATGGAGGGAGCCTTGTGGCCTGAAGTCACTGCAACCAACCACAGGTGGTATTGACTGGGAGATAAATTCAATGGATTGGGGCCACCAGTTTCTACTCTGGATTAGAGCAGGTTCAGGATGTTGTTCTTGCAGGCTCTGACCTGGGGACAGGAATTATTATCTGCTTATCAATGGTCTTTCCTGATGCAAGACACAAACTTGTGCTCACTTTGGTGCCTTACTTTCCATCAGAGACAAATCCTGCTTCTTGCTATTTTCCCATGACTGAGAGAGGAGGTATTACAGTGGTTCCTTGGCCAGCTGTAAATTTCTCAGACACAATTTTACTTTTTTTTATCATAAGTTAAATTTTCCTTAAAATTTTCTTTTAATAAAGTAGTATTAAAAACTATAGTTAATCGTTTCTGGCACCAGTGTTGATATTCTGGCTCCAATGGTTAGACGGGTCCCAGGTCGTTAGTCTCCACTGTTATGTGATAGTCCCTCATCACAGGGCACATGAGGATGCCAGGACACCACAGGAACTGGGAAATGATACACCATTACTCCGCCACATTTCTTTGGAAAGGTTATCTTTTTTTAAAGGTTTATTTATTTATTTGAAATTCAGTGAGAGACAGAGAGAGAAGAAGAATAAGGAAAAATCCTGAATAAGTATAAGCAATACTCTTTCATATGGGGGCATGGCATTTAGAAGTAGGTTAGCCCATTCTAACAAGTCAGGAAAGGTAGGCTTTCCTGAAGTTGAACATGGCCAACAGCAAAGCCTCCTTTAGGGACCACTCTTACTATGTCTCTGACCAGACATCATGCCTCTTCCTCTATTGTTTTCCCACGTGTTGGATACATGTCCTATGAGCTTCTTGAATTGAATAGTTTTACTTTTTTTGTCTCTGTGTAATAAATGTGCTCTCCCAGCTTAAGTTTATGAACTGCTTCTTTTCTTTCAATAAATACTTACTAGAAGTCTATGTATGCCAACAATACATCAACATTAGTATCTTAGATTGAGGGAGGGAAGAAAGAAAACCAAGAACAGTCCTGAGTTTCTTGATTTTTCTTTATACTTTGTTTAAAAATTTATCTAGAAAATAAGACATTGTTGGGACCAGTGTTGTAGCTCAGTCTGTTAAGCCACTACCTACGGTGCCAGTATCCCATATCAGAGTACAGGTTCCAGTTCCGACTGCTCCATTTCTGATCCAAGCCCTGCTAATACACCTAGAAAGGCAGTAGATAATGACGAAGTTATTTGGTCCCCTGCCACCCATGTGAGAGTCCCAGGTGGAATTCCAGACTCCTGGCTTTGCCTTGGCCCATCTCTAGCTGTTGTGGTCATTTGGGGAGTAAAACCGCCAATGCAAGATTTCTTTGTCTCTCTCTTTGACACTCTACCTTTCAAATAAATACAATATATCTTAAAAGAAAATAAGACATTGGTACAATTATTAATGTGACTATGTCCATTGTTTTATATATCTCCACTACTTTTATCAGCAAGACATATCACATACCTCACAACTTAATATGATGACTTTTTGTAATTAGGCCAAAAATACACTGTGTATTAGCAAATAGTCTTAATTATAGGTCAGTTTTGCTTAGCAATGCATATTTTCAAGGAATATTTTAGTATTAAGTAAAAATGATTTTAGTTAGGCTAAATGTTAGTATATTGATAAAAATAAACAGCATATATAATTTTAGGATTCAAACCATTTTTGTCACTTCTAAAAAACTGACAGTGTAATTTATTTAGACTGAATTATTCATTTAATTGGTTTGCCTCTTATATTTATCTGTGTTGAAATAGCCTAGTTTCTCTGTCTGCTAGGATCTAAGGCTTAAGTTAATGCCTCTTTCCAATTTCTGGGATCTCTAGATACAAATATCATTTCATTGTATCTATTAGGCAAGTGAAATAGTTTGATTGCTATGACTATTTCAAACATATTATTCTGAAAAAAAGTGACCCCATTGGTATAAAATTAAAATAACAGTAAATCCTCAAATCTGCAGAGATTTTCTGTCCAATATATTGCAAATGTTTCATCTATGCTCTGGAACATATTTTTGGAAATGCAAACTATTGTGTCACAACTAAAGTTAGATATTTTCAATTATAAAGAACTGAAAACCAACAATTATCAAATGATATAGTGATGAATCAAAGATATTTTATGACAAATAACAAAGAGTAGCATCAAATAATAGCATAGAGGAAGTAGAATATGGAATATACAAAAAGCTTCAAAAAGTACATGGAAAATTCACATTAAGTTCTTTTTTCTCAACCATTCATATCTTTATTATGAAGACTAAGAAAAAAACAATTAAAAATAATAACTACATTTAAAAAGTCATTATAGAAAGACTCAAAATGGGAAATCAGGAATTCCAATTTGGCAGAGGAATGGAATACAAGTGTAGAGTTCTGTGTAGAGTTCTTTATTATCTTTTTTTGTTTCTTTTTAAATTTTTTTTTATTTAGCAAATATAAAGTTCCAAAGTACAGTTTATGGATTACATTGGCTTCCCCCCCCATAATTTCCCTCCACTCGCACCCCTCCCATCTCCCGCTCCCTCCCCCATTCCATTCACATCAAGATTCATTTTCAATTCTCTTTATATACAGAAGATCGATTCAGTATATATTAAGTAAAGATTTCAACAGTTTGCACCCACATAGAAACACAAAGTGTAAAAATACTGTTTCAGTACTAGTTATAGCATTACTTCACATTGGACAACACATTAAGGACAGATCCCACATGAGAAGTAAGTACACAGTGACTCCTGTTGTTGACTTAACAGTTTGACACTCTTGTTTATGGCGTCAGTAATCTCCCTAGGCTCTAGTCATGAGTTGCCAAGGCTATGGAAGCCTTTTGAGTTCGCCGACTTTGATCTTCTTCCGACAGGGTCATAGTCAAAGTGGAAGTTCTTTCCTCCCTTCAGAGAAAGTTACCTTCATCTTTGATGGCCCCATTCTTTCCACTGGGATGTCACTCGTACAGATCTTTCATTTAGGTCTTTTTTTTTTTTTTTTTCCAGGGTGTCTTAGCTTTCCATGCCTAAAATACTCTCATGGGCTCTTCAGCTGGAGCCAAATGCCTTAAGGGCTGATTCTGAGGCCAGAGTTGCTATTTAGGACATCTGCCATTCTATGAGTCTGCTGTGTATCCCGCTTCCCATGTTGGATCGTTCTCTCCATTTTTAATTCTATCAGTTAGTATTAGCAGACACTAGTCTTGTTTGTGTGATCCCTTTGACTCTTAGACCTATCAGTGTGATCAGTTGTGAACTGAAATTGATCACTTGGACTAGTGCAATGGCATTGGTACATGCCACATTGATGGGATTGTATTGGAATCCCCTGGCACGTTTCTAACTCCACCATTTAGTTCTAATTCCGTGAACTGAAGCTACTCTCCCTTTCTCTCTTGTGTGGATTTTCTGAATTTTTGTGGGATAGAAGGGAATCTATAATTATTTTAGTGATATAATCATGAATATATAATCATGGATCTAATCCATTTAACCAAGCAAATATTTATTTTGTAGTCATATTTCTAGTTCTACAATATTATTTAGCCCAGTTGCACACATATGATATGTTTCGCAGTTAATAATTTTGACAACATAAATGAATAACTGTTTCTGATATTTCTCTATGACATAGATTTTTTCAGAACCACAATGCCTATTTCTGTGATAACTATGAATCAAGAATAAAATAAGAATTTCACACACTTTCAGAGTTTGTATATGATGTGCCTGTATATCTCTAGCATTTTGAATTTTATTGTTAAATCAAGTGATCAAATTTTAGAACTTTGAAAAAAGTTAAATTAAATCAAATTCATATGATCTTTCTTTTGTTATTGTAGGATAGATAAAATGTATGGGAGGAATGGGAAAATACAGTTGCTCAGTGTAAATTTACATTGGAAATTTAAAAATGTTTTCTTCTTAGTGTCTAAGTAGACAATTTGTGTTTAAAATAAGGGGCTTCTTAAATTGTGTTCTATTAACCAAATGTGCTAGTTTTGCCAGTTACATTCATTTTTACATGTTGCTGTGATGGAGACTTCAAATATTTGTTTTACTGCTTCTACATTTGGTTGAAGATATTGAGTAAGATGTAGTTATTACCTAAGTTAAGTGGAACAGATTTAAAACTGATCAATAATTAGAATAACATAATGCAACTGTTTACTAAAATAGCATTTTGAAATATTATTAACCTGTTATCTTTTTGTTTTTGATTCTTATTTATTCTTATTCCAGAAACCATGCAGCATTTCACAGTTTGCCCTACAAAAGGATAGGACTATGCCAGAAACCAAATGATTCATGAACCTACAAGCCGCTTCCTAGATTTTGTTTTTATTCCAAAGCCAACATTCTTAGAGAAGAAGGAGAGAGAGGATACAACAACAATCACAAAATCACTCCACACTGTGATAATCTCAATCCAATGTGATAATCTCAATCCAATGAGACGCCCAGAGGCTTATCCGGGGGGGGGGGGGGGGGTGGCGGAGGTTGTACCTCAGCTTCAGTCCAAAAATGGATAAAATAAAGGAATTCAAGAGTAGGGAAATTCTCTTAATATGCAAACCCATCTCCTTGGTCCAGAAGATTCTAAAGAAATACAATGCATGGGTAAGTATTTAGGAAGTCCATGAAAAAATGAAATTTAAAGAAAAATTTACTTTAGTGCAAAAAATGTTGAAATCCATACATCAGTTTATCAAAATACATTCTCCATGAACTTTTTCAAAGTCCCCTGTATAAACATTTCTTGTACAAGGGATCTTCTGTTCTGGAGTTGGAAAATTAATTTTCCCCGTAATGATTGATACTTTCTGTGAAGAGCATGTGGTAATGCGATACCATAATGGATTAAGTACTTTGTCCTGCTGTGTTTCTCTGGCTCCTCAGTACATTCAAATGACCAGGAATTTATAATTAATTTCCTCAAAGGATTAGAATGAAGAATACCAAAATAGCCTGGAGCCACATCTGTGGTTAAAACCCAAGTTTATGAAAGGATTATGTTGGGATCCTGATGGAGGAAAAGGGGAGATTAGAAAAGCAGTCTGAGAAAAAATAATGTTTTTAGAATGAATGTGACAAGACCAGGGTATTTTGATGCCAAGTATATGGTCACATAAAGCCAGTTCCCTGAGAAACTTCATAGACACAAAGTATATGGTTTCATCAGATACCTATGGATTCCATGGGGAACGTCTGTGAGGATGGTAGTAGCTTCTTTCTGTTGCAAGTCTTGGCAGCCTCACCATCTTGGTTCAGACCCCAGTGGTCTTCTTCCTTAAATTTATTTATACAAATACTCATAATAGTTTTTAGCTTCCGATTGCACATTGACTTTTACATTAGCCAAAAATGTCAAGAAAAGAACAAAGGGTAACATTGGTCTGTGTGATTCTTTTTAGAACTCAAATTTGTCTACACAGAGGCACAAGAGAAGTTGTGTCTAACTTCACCAAGCTGCCAAGATCATACTTATCCAAAGGCACCTTAAAGTTCTACTGAGACGCAGTCCCTCACCTCCTAGAATATGTAAACTAAGTACCTGTAATATTAATAAAACTCGTAAACACTAGTGATCAACAAATTCTAGAGTCACTCTCAGTATCCTCTGGGAAAAAAAAAAAAAAAGCATAAGAAGAAAAGCAAGCCCTGTTACAGTTTCTGAATAGATTATGACAGTTAACTGGAATGACAATTATAGACTTGAAATACTAATAATTTCAAATGAAGGCTGAGCGCACAGGCTCTGTGGCGCAGAGGTGTAAGTTCCTTCTTGCAGCACAGGCATTTCATAGACAAGTGCCTGTTTGAGTCCTGGCAGCCCTGCTTCTGATCAGCTTCCGGCTAGTGTTCCTGGGAAAGCAGTAGATGATGGCTGGGTATCTGGGTCCCTGCCAACCTTGGAAGAAACTAAGAGGGAGTACTTGGTACCTGGCTTTAGTCTGGCCCAGACCAGATGTTGTTGCCATTCTGCGGAGTGAAGTGATACATAAAAAATTAGTTCTGTCCAATCCCCTCTGTCCCACTCTCTCAGTTGTACTGCCTTTTAAATAAATGAACAAATACATGTTAAAAACAAACAAAAATAAATGAATGATGAATCATTCAGAAAATATATCAAAATGAATTATCATACTAACATGGGTAGGAAATTAAAACCTTTGTTTATGTATAACTGATCATTGAGTAAGAAGACAATTAATAAAATTTTATGAGCGGGCCTGGCACTGTGGCATAGCAGGCAAAGTTACCAGTTGCAATGCCAGCATTCCACGTGGGTGTTGTTTCAAGTCCCAGCTGCTCCTCTTCCAATACAGCTCTCTGCTATGGCCTGGGAAAGCAGTAGAAGATAGCACAAGTTCTGGAACCCCAGCACCCACAAAGGTCCTAGGTCCTGGCTTCAAATCAGCCCAGCTCTGGCCATTGCAGCCATTTAGGGCGTGAACCAGCAGATGGAAGCTCTCTCTCTCTCTCTCTCTCTCTTTGCCTCTGTACCCCTGTCTTGTTAATTAACTAAATAATTAATTAATCTTTAAAAAAACTTCATGAGAATTTTGTGAGGCATGAGAATTGTAAAGATGACTATAAAAGGATAATCTAGCAGGTATTCAAAATAAAATTCAAGGATTATTAACAAATTAAATTGTAAAGCAATCTTACACTGCTGTCTGAATGATTCAGTTCTTTAGATACAACACAGCATCTTTAATATACTTACAAAATGTGCTTCCATCATGGAAACAAGATGTATGCAAAAAATGGAGCACTAATTAAAGAGAAAATGGTATTCCTGAGTGCAGATTATAAACTAGGTTTTGTAAATTATTGTGAACTACATCAAAATAGCATTTTCTGTCTCAACTTCACCTAAGGAAATTGAGAAATATCAAGTTTGAAAGAATTTAAAATATAAGTGATTAATAGTATTTTCAATTTCATATACCTAACACATTTATTTCTCTCTTTTATTTCTGGTGGTTTCATCATGGCTAGAAATTATCCAGAAGTAAATGTCAATTTGAATTACTAATAAGATAAATTTTAAAGGAGTATAATTTTATGTTCTTAGCCATCTAACTTTCTTACTATAAAAGTACCAAGAATATTCATGGCTGGTAAATTAAGATATTGCTTGAATTTATTATGAATTATACGAATTTCTTTAAAGTTGTGCCAACTAGTTTATATTATAAGGTAGCCATATGTTCTTCCTTGGATTTTTTTTTTCTATCTCATAAAATTAGAAAAAGTGTCATTTTCAATCTGAGTATTACATTCTGAAAGTTAAGAATATAAAATCTACTTTGCTTTATTGAAATTTTAAAAGTGACTACATAATACACACATACACACGGACACACAATTGCCATGTTAATTATTTATTCTCTATGTTTTCAAAGGTGGTATGATGATTGACGTAGATTTAACCACTACACTGAATTACAGAGAGACAGGCAAATGCTCACACTTCAGACTTCATCCTTTAAGATGCTAAATCTATTACCATTTTTAACCTTGTATATTTTTTGGATTTATTTTACATAAGACCTTCGGACATCTATTTCACATTGAACTTGAGGTTTTTATTATAAAATAAGAATCAAAAGATAGTTGAGGGAAAGAGAATAATGGCTAAGTAAGTAAATCAATAATGCAAAAGAAAAGTTTGTTATTTAACTTCAGTTAGGCTAATAAGAATGCTAAAATATTAAAACTGCTGATTTTTGATTAGATTGATAGATAAATAGATAGATAATCAGTAATAAGAAAGGATAACAAATAATAAACCAGAAAAAAACTGGAATTTTATGAAAGGAGGATGAAATATGCAGAATTATAGAAAACAGGAGAATGTGTGACAGAATGTAGCAAATATGGGTTATATAGTAAACCATTGCATTAAAATAGTTGTCCCTAAGATTTGAATTCATTCTAAAATATTTCAATGTAGGTGACATGGTATATATAGTAGATAGTACGAAAATATAAAATTGTAACCTATGATTTTCACCAAAGTTTCATTTTAGAACATCCTTTGTCACTGCCGTTATTTCCCTCAACTTCTCATTGAAATAGTGTTAAAGGCAAACAATCCATTAAAATCTTTAAAATAAAAAATAATAGTATATATATATATATATATCCAGAACCTAATATGTATGTTTATACTATATACACAGTAAAATCAACTAAATATTTAATAGATAATGGTGATTTATTGGTGATGTGACTTTTTTAATTAAGAAATAACATTATGAGGTCAGCTTTGGGAACCACCTTAATCCAGACAGAAAGACAGACTTGGATTTCATTAAGAAATTAAGGTGCAAGTTCCATTTTATAAAAACAGTTTCCTGTTGGTACAGAATTAGCAAGCACCAATCCAAAGTGAGCTCTCTTATCACCTAGGATGCCTTATTTCAGGGAAAATGCTTATGAATGGCTAATCTTATCTATTGGTGTTGATATGTACTTTGTCCCTATATTTAATAGTGAAATTTAATGAAAAACTATTGTGGTGAAATCTGCATATCATAAAATTAATCATTTAAGGCAAACAATTTAATAGCATTTGGAACATCCACAATGTTGTGCAACCACCACCTTTATCTAGTTCCAACACATTTTCAGCATCTCAAAAGGAAATCCCATGCCCATTAGGCCTTTATTCCCTGTGTTCCTTTGGCTTTCTTTCCTCTCCCTCCAGCTCCACCCATCTGTTCTTTATTTCTTTTTTTTTTTTATCTTTTATTTAATGAATATAAATTTCCAAAGTACGACTCATGTGTTACAATGGCTTCCCCCCACATACCGTCCCTCCCACCCACAACCCTCCCCTTTCCCACTCCCTCTCCCCTTCCATTCACATCAAGATTCATTTTCGATTATCTTAATATACAGAAGATCCTCCTTGTGTTTATGAGAAAAAGGAGAAAGTTCAGCAAACAGAAGTATGAGAGAATACCATTAGCAAAAACTTTCCAGAGGTAGAAAATGTGTTTTAATCACTTAGAAAGCATTTTAAAAGCCACTTAATATCCATGCCCTGATCCCTTGAGTTCTAATTTAATTAGTATGGGGTGTGGCCTGGACATTTAAGTTTTCAAAAGTTCTACAGGGGATTTTTCTGTTGAGACCCTTGCTAGATCATCTAGTTCCCTTTTTCTGACACTTGGATTCCCAGCATTTATGATTATAATCTAATTTTCCAAATAGGTAAAAAGGAAGGAGAATTGGAGCAAATACATTAAACCAGACATACTAAGTAAGCTGAAGTTTATCTTCATAACTACTAAAGTAGGAAGTATAATGAGATAGTTAAGAAGGCTGATTTTAGGACCAAATTGCCCTTTTTCATATAACAGTTGTTTCATTTGCTAACGGAGCAAGCTACTTACCCTTTCTGCTCCTCTACTTCTAGAGCTTTAAACAATTATCTCCCTGTTGTGAAGATTCATTGAGTTACAACCTTGGTTACCTCTTGATAAAGGTTCAAAACTATTATTTTATTTGCTGGTAACCAAAATATGGAGACTCAGAAAGGGAAACTTGCCTCATGTCATAGTTTTAATACGATATAGTGAGAGCTAGAAGCCAAGTAATCTGCTTCTAAGCCCGAAGTGAAAAAGTGGAGTTTACTGACATGTATTTAGTGCCAGTGTTAATTGAATTTCTCTGTGTTTGTAAATAAACCAATGTCAGATAGTTCTAACTACTTCTCAAAAGCCAACTGTTAAGTTTTTTAGGAATTTTGTGAGCTGGCTGTTAAATGATCATTATTAATAATTAAATTATACATGCTTACATAAAAACTATCCAAAATAAAAATAAATATTCAAAAGTCAAAAAAAAAAAAAAAAGAAATAACATTATGAGGTGTTAGTTCTTACCCTGCTGGCTATATTCCTCAGAAATTAATATCTATATCCACCAGAAATGTCATATTTTTGTTCTGTGAATATAGTTTTGAATTAGATGTATTATTGTACATTTACCTCCCCTCTACGATACAAAATAGTTTTTTCCATTTGTCTTTTGATTCAGCATTGATAGAAAGCAATCATTTAAAATGTTGTTGAGAATTCACCTTTGGAATATAAATTTATGTGAACAAAACTTTGAGATAAATAAACCTGAACCTACAGAGAAATGAATCTTGGAGATCAGGACTTACAAATATCCAACCAGTTTAGAGGATCAGTCATTAAAGAACTTGGTATAGGAATACAATTGAAATGTGAGTTCTAAAGAAATTTACTAGATTAATTTTGACCTTGTATGAAAAATTATTCTAGAAATTATTCACTACAACTCCTTCAACTGTGGATCAGAAAAGGACATTTAAACAGTATGAAAAACAAAATGAGCGTGAAAAAATATCAACTTTCAATCCTAAAAGGTTTAAAGTGCAATAGTAATTTAAGTATATGTTTATGTGGAAAATAGGCCAAACAATACATTATTTTTGAGTCACCAATCTACCATTTTCATCACCCTACTGGAAAAATATTAGCTCTGTGTTCTTTCATAATAAATTTAGGACAATTTTGATGTCCAGCCACCCAAAGTTGAGATTTTAAGTGAAATTGCATCAATCTACTGGTAAGTAAAAGAGAAATTGACGTAATAAAGTTAATTTTTCTATTCATGAACATAAAACGCCTATTTAATTTTAATAACTCAAAATAAAAAAGATATTTGATAATATTAATCTCGTGCATTTCATTGATTTATTGCTATATAAAAAGGTGTTTATTTGAATGTTTATCTCAAAAATAACAGTTTCTGTTTATTAGTAAGTAGGTAGTATATGTGTGTATATGTACTATTGAAATTGATATAGACTGAAATATAGTTCTTCAGGTATCATATTGACAAATTACCAATGTTATCAAATATAAGAATTTTAAGCAAGAAATTTGAAATCCTAATTGAGGGTGATTTAGTAATATCTAACATGGTGATAAATTTACATATTTTGCTGTCTATAAATGTGAAGTAATTCAATTTATTATATCACATAATGCAATTTTATGCAGAAATAAAACAAATTTAAAGGTCTGTGTATGGTAATGAGAAAGGATCACTGAGACAAATTATTAATTGACACAATGAATTGAAGAGCAGATTCTGTGATATGCTACAGCTTCAGTGACTAAGGAACAAGAAGAGGGAGAAGAATTTTCACTACATAACACATGATATATCTTTCATTCAGCTTATATTGAAAATTATATGAAAATGTGAAGACAGTAAGTTGAAATAAAAGAGTTATGTAGAAGACTATATCAAAAAGAACATTTACAGTAGCAATAGTACTTTACTAAAATAGTACAGAATTAAATTATTTCTGTAAAATATTAGGCTAGGGATACAGAAGAACTATTGTGCTAGTCTAAGAACTTCAAAGAAAAAGCTAAAGACATGGAAAACAAAATACAGCAAAACTAGTGAAAGTAGATGATATAAATATTAACTTAAATTTGTATCTATTCATTAGTGCAACAGATTATTAAACAGAATTTTTTTCTATTATCTTAAAATTGACAATGTGGTCTCAAATCCAAAAACAAGACTTCATTACTTGTCCCACATCTATGACAAGCTTCAAAAGAAACAATGAATTCAGGTATGGAGGGTTTTGTCAGAGCTGTATCACAATGTCTTTCACTGTCTTCGCACTCTACCATTACCTTCATCTCAACATAACTCTACCATTACCTTCATCTCAACATACAGGGCATGGGGGAGGCAGGTGGTGTGATAAGGGGAGAGTGCCATACAAGTATGTTTTTGATCTAGTTGTGAAGGTTGTGATTCCTATAAAGGGAGTTTTCTTTTCAGACACACTTTCAAGTCCAATGAGGCTGACTATGCTCTCAAAGAATCATTTGAAGAGATCAGGCTTGCCTTCAGGAGTGGAAGTGAAGCTTTGATTAGCTGCTCTATCTACATCTAGATGAAAAGGTTGGAATAACTGAAGAGAAATTGCAAAATAAAAAAGTAATTAAACTGAAATATCCTACTTTAATTCATTTTCAATTATTTTTTAAAAATTATTTATTTGAAAGGCAAGGCAACTGAGAGACAGACATAAAGGGAGATTTTTCCATGTGTTGTTTCATTCCCTAAATAGTCACAAAAGTCAGCATGGGGCACCCAGAAGCCAAGGACTCCATCCTGATCTCCCAGGTGGGAGGCATGGGCCCATGTATTAGGGTCATTTTCCATTGGTTTCCCAGGTGCATCAGCAGGAAGCTGTATCTAAAGTGAAGCAGCATGGGAACAAACGAGTACTCCAATATTGGATGCTGTCTTTATAAGCAGTGACTTAACCTGCTGTGCCACCATAGACACACCTTACTCATTTTTTGTCAGAGGAAAAATATATCATCCCACCTCTGGGTGTACCACTGAGCATAGATTCACTGAGCAGTCTTGCTGATTGCCCAGTTAAAGAGGATGATCTGATCGGTGAGGGGAAAACACACCTGCAAGATAGTGTGAATGAAGAATAAATGGATTTTTAGTTGCATTTCCCTTGCCAGATAACTCTGTACTTATCTGAGTCCATGGTGTCACGTGAGAGAGGTACAATTTAAAAACCTGCTATAGAGAAGACACTGATGAGCATTTAGCATTAATAAGAGGTTAATGAATAACTAGCAAGGAAGTAAATAACATGAAAAACAGTTATATGAAATAGAATTTGCTTCTATAATCAAGGCCATGAGAAAGGAGAGAATGCAGGTGTTTCTACAGCAGCCCACATAAACATACAACTCAGATCCAAAGGGACTGAACTGGAAGGAGGATTGAGAGGGTGGAGTTAATGTCTCTCTATTACTCCAAGTCTCCAAGATTACAAGTGTGGCCAAGGCTTTGGGAAACAAAATGGAAAGACTCATATTAAATAGGGCATGAATCTGGCATTTTAAAATGGTTGACTGTTTTATCACCGAATATAATCAAGAAGTATGAAAACTGCCCCAAACATCTCTGGGGGTCAGAAATTATTCTGAAAAGTATGCTTGAAAGCAGTCATTGGAGAAATATAAAATGTTTTTAAACTTGTATCTCGCTACAGTTAAACTACTAAATAAAGCAGTTACCCAAGGAAGCAATAGAAACAATTAGAGCAGAAATGGCAATAAAACCATGCCTGAAGAAAATAATTCAGACTTGAAAAAAAAATGAACACTCAAATTTACATTTTTGAAAGGGTCAGGGACCTTTGAAAAAAATCAGTGTTCAGTACTGGGGATGTGGTTTTAGGTTGTCAAAGTCCACTGATACGAGCACAAAGCCATGTGGGGGAACTCCAGGGTCAGAGGCAGTAGTAATCAGAGAATGTGCATTCATCACAGAAAGTATTTAAGAAAGATTATATATAAGTGACAACATTTTTTCCAAAGGTTTCTGTATCAAAATTTCAAATATGGCTTAATTTCCTTGTCTAAAATTTTAGCTCTCACAGCAAAATATTTTGGAAACTCAACACCTGTGTATTCAAATATATTCACTGGATAAAACCTCTCAGGAACGACCAAAAGATGATAGAACTTATTTAGAATATTACATAAAGTTGCCCAATACAGGTTCATAAGGAAATACACAGACAATTTTATTGGACTTGCAAACTGTTGGCTCACAATTGTTAGGGAGGGAGCAGCTTTTGACTCCCTTCTCTAATCTGATGGCCTTTTTGCAGATGTAACCTGAGATCAGCTCTCAGAGAGTCAGTTTCAGAGACTGATATTTTCATCAGAAAGAGGAGATTATCATGTGTCATGACTTATGTGAATATCACTTTGAACAATAGCAGTTTGATGTTTTTCTCCCCATATCCTACTAGGGACTTTTAAGAAATCTGGAAAGTCATTGCAAGGCACAGAAAGGAGGTAGCAATGGTAGAGCAAGGGTTCAATACAAAGACAGCATGAGAAAGATATCAAATGAGAAGTCAGAGTTAGAGACTAACAATGGACAAGTAGTTATATAACAGGTAATACTAACTATAGATTGGCCCAGTTCTGGCCATTGAGGCCATTTGGGGAGTTAATCAGCAAGTCGAAGACTTCTCTTTCTGTCTGTTTCTCCCTCTCTCTGAAGCTCTGCCTCTCAAATAAATAAATAAATCTTTAAAAAAATGCTGCTGAGTTGTAACTGTAACTGTTTTCCAAAGTAAAAATGAGTAGCTTTCAAATGATATATGGAAAATGGAATTCAAACATAAAATACAAGTTTCACTCAAGTTTCATCAAGTTCAAGATACTCTTTACCTGAAGAACAGAGTGGCAGAACAAGCAAGAGAAACAGAGATCTTTCTTTCACCCATTGATTCTTTCCCCAAATGCCTGAAGCTGGGTTAACCTGAAGCCAGGAACCAGGAACTCCATCTGAGTCTCCCGTGTGTTATGGTGATCGAAGTTTTTGGGCCAATATCCCCTTCCTTCCCAGGTGCATTAGAAGGAAGCTGGATTTGAAACAGAGACAGAGGAAGAATTCAATATCAGTCTCTCTAAAATGAGATGCAGCAAGTCCAAGCAGTGGTTTAAATTGCTGCACCACCATGCCTGCCACTTAAGCCACTTTTGTAAGTGATAATACTATTCAGTTGTTCAACCATAGGGATTTAAGGGTTATAGAAATTTAACTATGTCAGCACAGTTTTTCTTATTGTTATTAACTGAAGAAAATTTTGTGCCCTTTAAATATTTTTAAGAATAAGAAACAAAAAGAATTCAGAAAGAACCAAATCAAACTAAATGGTGGTATCTAATGACTTCCCATGAATGCCAGCATGGTTGTGGTGATGAAGGGCTCTCTGGTGAAATTTTCCCTGGTGTTTTTCTGCTAAAGATTTTGATATCGGAATTTGGCCCCCTAAAATATATACAAAATATGGCCCCTTAAAGTTCCCCAGAAGTCCCACCTGGGGTATTATATATGTTATTGGAATTTGGGGCACCATATGATATTACCATATGCTTATTAATAAGTCCCCAATATTAATAAGCCCGAGTGGGTTCTTGCCTAATATTCAGAGAAGAATTCTGATTACCAGCATAAATGAACGAGATAGCATGATACATTTTAAGCTTTTATTTAGTGAGAAAAATGCATAGGAAAGTGAGAGCTTTATCTAAGATATAGGGGTAAATCTGGGTTCATACCGAGTACCAGGAACCAGCCACGTGGAGGAGCATCTATACCAGGAAGCATGGGATGGGTTGGCCCGAAGGCCATGAGCCCTGAAGACACAGGGTTACAGCCAGCCCCCTACTGGCAAGAGGCCAGGGCAAGGGAAAAGGAGGAAAGACACACCCTGTCCCAGGCTTTTAATCCACTTTCAAAAGGGAGGGGTTAATTAACCTGATTGGCAGGTGGGCATTCAGGTGTGGCCAGGTAGGGGCATGAGTTCACACATGGATGTGGCAAAGGTGTGGTTTTCCAGCTCACAAACCTAGTTAATTTTAACCTGTATGCCTGTCTACTTCAGTTTGAGTAGCTTTCTCAAAAGAGTCTCCTAATAAGCAAATGTAATCATGTTTAGGCCTTCTGAAAAAAAAAAAAAAAAAAAAAAAAAAAAAAAAAAAAACCAAGTAAAATGCCTTGGGCATCTCCAAATTTCTTCTTATGATCATTGATTTTGACCATTTCTATTTAGACTGGACCACTTTTATCCCTTGGCTGCCAATGTTTTGATTGTCCTTTGTAGCCATATTACATCTCATGTTTAATTCTTTGAAGTAATATTTTAGGATTTTGATCCCACTTGTTGAAAATTTCCATTTAAAGCTCTGCTCAGGGCCAGCACTGTGGCATGGTGGGTGAGGCCACCGCCTGTAGTGCCAGCATCCCATATGGGTGCCAGTTCGTGTCCCCGGCTGCTCCATTTCCAATCCAGCTCTGTGCTGTGGCCTGGGAAAGCAGTGGAAGATGGCCCAAGTCCTTGGACCCCTGCACCTGCATGGGAAGACCTGGAGGAAGCTCCTGGATCCTGGCTTCAGATTGGTAAAGCTCTGGTTGTTGCGGCCAATTGAGGAGTGAACTAGCAGACGGATGACCTCTTTCTCTCTCTCTCTGCCTCTCCTTCCCTCTCTGTGTAACTTTTTCAAATAAATAAATAAATCTTAAAAAAAAAAAAAAAAAAAAAAAAGCTCTGCTCTTATCTGTCACTGATCTGGGGGTCCACAGTTTTGGCATCAATTGGTCAGTCAGTTTTCTCCACTTTAATTTCTCAGAATTGCATAAACTGAACCCATCAATATGTCTACAGTGTTGAACACCATTTTTGCTATAAATTGTTGGTCCTTTTCAATTAGGAAATGAGCAAGATTAATCTCTTTCTCAACCACTGATGTGAGTGATCTCCTGCTGCAGGCTTCATCTTCAATATCTTATGTCCCTTCTTAAAATAATTTGTCTAATTGTAACCTATTTATTTGTGGGTGCATTGTTCCCATATATTTTTTGTAAATGTCAATGATTTAAGTATTGTTTCATCCTCGTTTCATCATACATTAGTTGTTTGATGTTGCACTGACATGGGCTCTGACTGAACTGATGTGTTACCCTTTGTAATACCTCAAATTAAATTCTATTCAGCCATGTTATAAAAAGTTAATATGAGTTTATTTTGGCACTAAAATGCTGGAACCCATGCATATTATTCTCAATAAGCATACTTCATTAATTTTTAAGATTGATCATATTATTCTTATTATTGGAAATTTCAAGATAACAAATACTATGGTTTGAATATGTTTCAGCTCCTCTGAAGCACATGTTGAAATTTTATTCCCATAGTAATAAAGTTGAAAAGTGGTGGGAAATTTCAGATGTAATTGAGTCATTATGGCATATGAATGCCTTTTTTCAGAGGAAAGGGTTAGTTAACATGGGTGTTTATCCTCCTTTACTCCCTTTCACTTCGACCCCCGTTCCCTTCCACATTCCTCCATGAGTTGAAGCCCTGTAGAGACTTCTCCAGAAGCTGAGAAGATGCTAATACCAGGCTTTTGCTCTTCTAATATCAATTTTGCTGATGTGCAAGGCACATTGAGATGTATATCCACTCTTAGGAAGCCAACTCCAGGTTGTTCTGATGCTTATTACATAAAATATCCTCACTGATATTTAAAATTAACTAATTCAAATACTACCATATTGTATCTGATAGGTTTGTCATTCCAAACAAGAACGATAAGAGGTGGATATAATAATATCAACACAATGGCAATTAAATTTCAACACGAGTTTTGGAAGGCACTTGCACATTAACATTTCATTTTAGCATTAAACTCCTCATTCCTCAAAACTTATATCCTTCTCATATATACAGTATATTCATCCCACCCTAAAAAGGTCCCAAGGTCTTATCTTATTCTAGCACCAACTCAAAATTCCAAAATTCAGGGCCTCATCTAAATTCAAAGGTTAGACTCAAGGAGTGAATCACTGTGAGGTAAATTTTCTCCAGGTGTGACCTTATGAATTTAACACACTATTCTGAAATACAATTGATAGACATTCCAAAAGGGAGAAATATATATGAAAAAAGGGATAACTACTACTCAGAAAGTCTAAAATCCAATAAGGGAAATGACATTAAGCCTTAAAACTCAAGAAGCATTTTTATTTAAATTCCATGCCCCTTCATGGACATACTCCGTAAAGATGGTGTCTCCAAGGCTGGGAAAGGTTCTACCCAAGGTGTTGGCTGAGCTCCACAGACTGTAGTCTCTTGTGAGCAATTCTCCCAGGCTGGATTGCTTGCTGGTAGCTCTAAATTTCCAGAGATTAGGAAGTGGCCACATACCCATTAGGTATTTCCCCAGCAAAAATTTCTCTCTGCAATGGCTGCACCTCTGAGGCAAGTCTCTGACTGGGACCCCAGACTGTTTGGGACGTCTTTGAAATGTAGTGGAAGCCATGTCTGCATGAGCACCACATGGATGCCCACAGAGTCAGCTCAAGCCACACCTGGGCCCACTTGAGCCAGAAGTTACTCATTATCCAGTTCCAGAACCAGGTATTTGTATGGCAACAGCTCCATTCCTGGTGCCAATATTCTTCAGTATTAAATTTTCTATTTCTATAGCAGAATATGATGGATGTAAATTTTATTCAAGAATTTTATTTATATGGTAAGGATATAAGAACAAACCAGAAAATATAATATTACTCTACATGCATCCAAAGAAATAAAATTCATCGGATGAAGGCGATATTATTACAAAGAACCTGAAAAACTTGTTTTCGTAATTCTTTTTAACTTTATTTTAATATTTTTCTATCAGGTTTATGATTTGAAGACAAAACTTTGAATAGCAAACATTTTACATTACTAGGAGTATTTTTCTTGATTTTAAATAAAAATATCATTGAGTTCAGGTTGGATTTTACTATAGTGATAACTGATTTTTTAAGTCAACAGTTTATAAATAGTGCAGAATTATTCCTTACTATTGCTAGAGTGATACTGACTACACTCTGGTCCACATTTTATTCACGTGGGACTCAGAGATTAACAAAGTTAACTCTAAGTAAAACATTTCTGATCTGAAGGTAGAAGGGGTAAAAAGCAGGAAACCATTATCTCTTAGAGATTCTGTTCTGCTTTGGCCCACATTTCACTATTCTCTTTCACCCAAGGACAACACCTGTCTGAACCATCAGAAATATCACACCAATAAAATCCTTCTATAAAAATATAACACTGCAAAGAATATTTTAACGTTTATAATTGCAAATACAGGGGAAAAAGATGACTATGATAGGCAGCACTCTAAGAATGTCCTGTTCTGTCGTATGAGCCCTGTATAATCCCTCCCCTTTGATACCTGTGTAGAATGTGAATGTGATGGTATATCACTGTTGTGATTTTACTATCTCTTATGGCAAAAAAATCTTTATATGTAGTTAAAATACCTAATTTGTTGACTTTGAGTTCATCATAAGGAGATTAATTTAAATGAGCCTGACATATCAAGGTAAACCTTAAAAACAGATTAGAAAGATTTGGAGGCAAAGACATTTGATTGCTGGCAATGCAGTAACAGATCACCACGTTGTGTGGAGTGCTGACAGTCAGTAGAGGCAGCCTATAAGAGCTGATAAAAGTCTTTGGTTGAAAGCCAAGAATGGGGGTTCTCCACATTCAAACAACAGGACTTTAATAATTTAAACAATTAATGAGTTTAGCAGATGATCCTGAGTCTCAGATAATGTTATAGCCTAGCTGACTTCTTACTGCATCCTTGTGAATCCCTGAGCTGAGAAGCTAACTAATCCTTATTCAGACTTAGGATGAGAAATGAGAACAAGCAAATGGGGCTTCCTTTTTGCAACTAAGTTTTGTAGAAATTGTTATAGAGAAGTAAATAAGTAATATAATTACTGTAAAACTTCTAAATGGAGCCAGCACTGTGGCAGAGTAGGTAAAGCTGCAGCCTGCAGCACTGGCATCCATTATGGGCACCAGTTCCAGTCCCAGCTACTCTACTTCCGATCTGGCTCCCTACTAATGTGCCTTGGAAAGTGGTGAAAGATGGCCCAAGTGCTTGGGTCCCTGCCCACCTCGGGGAAAGCTTCTGGCTCCTGGGTTTGGCCTGGCCCAGCCCTGGCCATTATGGTCATTTTGTGAGTAAACTATCAGATGAAAAACCTCTCTGTGTCTCTCTGTATCTCCCTCTCTGTATCTCTGCCTTTCAAATAAATAAGTAAATCTTAAACAAAAAAAAAATCATCTATGGCATTAACAATTCTAAAAACACTGATCAAGCTAATATATATAATATAATATACTATATTATATATTGTATATATAGTATATAATATATATTATATATATTATTATATATTATATATTATATACTGTATATATAATCAGAGGCTTTCTTCCTATTCCTTGTTTTGATAAGACACTCATTTTGGTTATTGGCCTTTAAAAACTACTTCTGATGAAAATCCCTGGAATACCGGATATTTCTGTATAAATTTTGTAAAATAATATCCATGATGTTAAATACATTTTTAGTCTTCCATAGTAGTTATAGTAGTTCACACTAAAGCAAATGTATTTGTAATACATGTAAAAGAAATTAGATTTTACTATTCATTTCCAACTCTTTTGGGTTTCATCTTTGATAATAAAAAGTTTAATTCAATGAAAATTTTTTGCCATTTTCCTCTATCAGCTTAGAAATGTAGCTTAAAAGAGATTCCTCCTGGCCGGTGCGACGCTCAATAGGCTAATCCTCCACCTGTGGTGCAGGCAAACCGGGTTCTAGTACCAGTGGGGGCGCCAGATTCTGTCCTGGTCGTTCCTCTTCCAGTCCAGCTCTCTGCTGTGGCCAGGGAGTGCAGCGAAGGATGGCCCAAGTGCTTGGGCCCTGCACCCGCATGGGAGACTAGGAGAAGCACCTGGCTTTGGATCAGCGCTGGTCACAGTGTGCAGGCCACAGCGGCTACTGGGGGGGTGAACCAATGGAAAAAGGAAGTCTTTTCTCGCTGTCTCTCTCTCACTATCCACTCTGCCTGTCAAAAAAAAAAAAAAAAAAAAAAAAGCTTTTAGTTATTGATTGACAAATTATACAGGCATACAATTTTACCAGCCATATTTTATAAATGCTAAGAGGCATTAATAAATACTAGCTTAATAAATAACAAACATTTAATTTCCTATGCACATATGTGTAATACAGTTGTAATTTTGTTTATTCATAATTCTTTTTGTGAAAAATATTCTATTTAATAATCATTCCATGTAAGCACTCAAATTGTTTTATATTGACTAATTTTGTGTCTTTTCTTAAAATTTATTTTTAAGATTTTTTTATTTATTTAAAAGGCAGAGTTACATAAAGAGAGAGACAGAAATCTTCCATCTACTGGTTCACTCCTCAAATGGCCACCATGGTCTGCGCTGGGCCAAGTGAAACTAGGGCACCAGGAACTCCTTCTGTGTCTCCTGTGTGTGGTTGGGATACAACTAATTGGATCATAGTCTGTTTCCAAAGCATGTTAGCAGGAAGCTGGATCAGAAACGAAGCAGTCAAGACTTGAACTATGCCACCACACTGGCTCTTAGAAATGGCTTTCTTAACATACTTCAGTTAAATATTACACACTTTAAAATATTATAAATTAAGTGTTAATGAAATTTATGAAAATTATTCATTCAAATATTTTCTCAATATGATTTTATAAAGTTAGGAAAATAAAACACTAATTAATATAGTCTTATCAAGTAAGATGAAAGAATGGATTTGTCTAAAGCCAGGCTGTGTCATTCTATTTTATTTTTAAAAGTAACTACTACTAAACACCTCTTAAAATGTCCAAGTCCTGAATACTGACATCAAATGTTGGCAAAGATATACAGCAACACAAAATCTCATTCATTGTTGGTGAGAAAACAAAATTGTACAGCTGGTATGGAAGATAGTTTGCCCATTCTTTCTGGAAAACAAAAATATTTTTCCTATGTTATCCTGCATTCAAGCTCCTTGATATTAACTTGTAAGAGTTGAAAAATTACCTCTATAAAATAAATGCATATGTGAGTGTTAAAGCTGCTTTATTCATAATTACCCAGATCTGGAAAGCTCTGAGATGTCCTATAGTGGATGAATAAACCAGAGTACATCCAGACAATGGGATAATATTTAGTGCTAAGAAAAAATTGATAAAATGGCATGGATGAACAATACATGCGTCTTAATGAGTGAAAGAAGCCCATCTGGAAATGCCACATCCCATATGATTCCAATTTAATGATTTTCTCAAAGAGGTAAAACAACAAAGACAGCTAAAATCTTTGATGCTAAGAGGTAGACTTGAGGGATGGCTGAAATGATGGAACAAAGAGGTATTTAAAGTGCAATTAAAATATCTATAAGATACTATAACAGTGGATAAAGGTCATTATACATTTGTCAAAAATCATAGAATCTACAATACCCAGAATGAGACCTATTGTAAATTATGGACATTGCTTAACAATCATATTTTAGTAAAGGTCCATCAATTGTAAAAGATGTCATGTGGTCTGCTAGGGGGATGTTGAAAATGAGGAAGGCTACACGGGGTTAGGTAGCATGTAAGAAATCTGTGTGTATCATGCTTGATTTTTCCATGGATCAAAATGTGCTCTAATTTTTTAAAGACACTATAAACAACATGTCTGTTTTGATGTACTGCACAGTGTACAGAAATCAATTCACAATGACTTAAGAAACTAAATACTAATAGAATCAATGAAAAAATTAGTATCATGTAGCTCATAGCAGCACTACATATCCCTGAATATTGTATTTAATAAGAAACTTTCAGATAAAGAAAATTAATTAATCCTTGATTTGTGATATATTATAATCAATGGTCTAGATGTAGCCATCTTTCATTTTATCATTTATATATATTTTTTTAAAGATTTGCTTATTTATTTGAAATAGTTACACAGAGAAAAAAGGAGAGGCAGAGAGAGAGAGAAAGAGAGAGGTCTTCTATTTGCTGGTTCACTCCCCAGTTAGTGGCGAAGCTGCACTGATCGGAAGCCAGGAGTGTGGGGAATCCCACAGGAATCTCAAAAAGAGTCACGGATCACCGCTTACCTGAAAAGGAGATGAACTGTGGAAACACAATAAAACATTGAGTTAAGAAGTACCACTAGCCACAAAATAAAAGTAAAATGGAGGCTGGCACCACGGCTCACTAGGCTAATCCTCCGCCTTGCAGCGCCGGCACACCGGGTTCTAGTTCCTGTCGGGGTGCCGGATTCTGTCCTGGTTGCCCCTCTTCCAGGCCAGCTCTCTGCTGTGGCCAGGGAGTGCAGTGGAGGATGGCCCAGGTGCTTGGGCCCTGCACCCCATGGTTGACCAGGATAAGCACCTGGCTCCTGCCATCGGATCAGCGCGGTGCACAGGCTGCAGCCCGCTGGCTGCGGTGGCCATTGGAGGGTGAACCAACGGCAAAAGGATAACCTTTCTCTCTGTCTCTCTCTCTCACTGTCCACTCTGCCTGTCAAAAAAATAATAAAAAAAATACAAAACAAAACAAAAGTAAAGTGGAGTTATAAGTCAGGAGCCGAGGCAATACCTAATGGCTATTAGGGAGACGCTCCTAATCATACCAAGCAGACATCTCTGGTCAGTCAGATAACAGTGTGCAATGGACAATACCTCCTACACACGCCGACTGGACAGTTCAAACATAAGCAAGGAGGAAACAGCATTGATTGGACATGTTGGAGGATGGCAAGCTGGAGAACTGCAAAAAATGAGGATAAAAAGGGAGCCCTTGCACCACTCTCCATCCTCTTGGGGATCACGGGCCAGTGTGTGTGAACCTCTGGATCTCCACACATCTGGACCCGAATGGCAGCCTGCTACTCTAAACAGAGCAGGTAGCAGCACAAGCCAACCTGCAGAGCTGTCCCTGAGCTGTATACCCCACTGTCTGTGACTGTGTGTGTGTGTGTGTGTGGCCCAGTGTGAGCAAACCTCTGCATCTCCTCGCATTTGGAGTCGAAGAGCCAGACTGCTAGCTTTTGCTACACGGCACAAGGCGACGACGGGATCAAGAGGCCAGTGGAGTGGCTGTGCTGCTGTCCTGCCGCCATGTCTGACCACCCAAGAAGCTGCCTCACCGCCTTGCCTGGAGTCCTTATTAGCCTGCTGGCAGACCTGGCCACAAAGCCAGACCAGGCCTCCCAGCAGGGGACCTCTCCAACTTCTTGCCTGGCCATCCGCCTGGGAACTTTGAGTCTACTGCCCAGAATGACAGCCTTCCCACAACTTCCTGCCTGTAAGTGATTGATCCAAGATCTGTCTCTCTGAGACATGGAGCTCTGGACCTTGAACACTGACACTCTTTTTCGTGACTGTGATACGAGCCTTGAAAACACAGCTTTTATAAATAGTGTTGGTCATGTGTAAAATAATATAACTATGCTTTGATCCTATGTTTTGACCCTATGCAAGGTATCTGTAAATAATGCTGGAGAACTTGATGTACATATACTATGATAATTAGATAGTCCTTAAAATTACTTTAACACTGTATACTGTGATCTATGGATTAATGAATTAGTTCAAGTAGCATTATTGATATTGAGTCCTCTAGTCATTAAGGAAATAGTGTTACTCTGATAGTTAAGTATTATAGTAAGTTAAGTAGATGATAAGCAGTTATGTTAAGCTAAGTGATTCAGTAAGTGTGTTAAGTTAGTTATAAGTTATGATAAGTGATATTATTGACATTATTGATAGAGATATTAGTGATATTGATAAGTATGTTAAGTACTTATGTTAAGTTAGGTGATTAAGCTAAGTAGTTAAGCTAAGTAGTTACATTAAGCTAAGTAGCTAAGTAAAGTCATGATTAAGTAGTGATGATAAGTTAATTGATAAGTGTATTAAATAGTATAGATTGATAAGTATATTGGTACTAATAAGTATATTGACCTCAATGAGCATGCTGATGAGTAGTGTGATAAAAAACCCCTGGTGTGTAAGCAATAAAATATCTCATTGGAAAGACAGTCTTGTGTCCTGGTGTTCCTTTCTTCCCCATGACTGCACTTGCTACCGTCGAGCTGCATGACAGTAGCTGCTTGCAACAAGGAGCAAGGAGCTTCTTCCGGGTCTCCCACAGGGGTGCAGGGGCCCAAGGACTTGGGCCATCTTCTACTGCTTTCCCAGGCCATAGCAGAGAGCTGGATTGGAAGTGGAGCAGCCAGGATTCAAAACGGCACCCTTAGGGGATGGCAGCGCTGCAGGCAGCAGCTTTACCCGCTATGCCACAGCATTGGCCCCATTCATATATTTTTAATTCATTCATGCATTCATTCATTTCTAGTAGCATAACAAATACCTTTTCTTAAGATTTATTTTTGGGGTCGACACTATGTTGCTAGCTCCTGACTTTGGATTGCACCAGTTCTGGCCATTGTGGCAATTTGGGGAATTAACTAGCAGATGGAAGATTGTCCCACGACACACACACACACACACACACACACACCATACACACACACCTGCCTCTATCTCTCTGTAATTCTGCCTTTCAAATAAATAAGTAAATCTTAAAAAAAAAAAAAAAAAGAGAGAGAGAGAGAGAGAGACCCTTCATCAGTTGCTTCACTCCCCAAAAATCTTCAATGGCCAGGACTAGGCCAGGTCAAATTCAGGAGACTGGAAATCCACTTTGCTTCCCAAAATGGGTACAGGGGCCCAATAATTGGGCCATCTTTTGCTTCTTTCAAAAATGCATTAGGAGAAAGCTAAGTAGGAATTGGAGCAGCAGAGATTCAAAGTGGCACTCATGAGACACCAGTCTCAGATTGTGGCTTAATTGGCCATACCACAGCACTAGCCTATGAATACCTTTGAATTCGATATTCAAACACATGCTACATTACCAGCAGGTTATCTGTGTAAATCCATTCTTTCTGCCTACCTTCCACCTAACCAAAGGAGTTAACTTTTATTGCAATCATATTTATGGTTTGAATTTAAGAATTTGTACAAATATATGTGTGTGTACATATATGATAAAACCTTATAGTATTTATCCTTACTAACTATTAGACTTTATTCAAATAATTTCATATCATATATAGTCTTTAGGATTTGCTTTTTATACTCAATGTCCTGTCAAAAAAGTTTTGTTTATGTATTTTTATATGTAGCTGCAGTTTTGACATTTTATAGTTATATATAGTTCATTGATTAACTATAATACCGTAGTGGGTTTTTTTTTTTTTTTGACAGGCAGAGTGGACAGTGAGAGAGAGAGACAGAGAGAAAGGTCATCCTTTGCCATTGGTTCACCCTCCAATGGCCACCGCGGCCAGCGTGCTGCGGCCAGTGCACCGCGCTGATCCGATGGCAGGAGCCAGGTACTTTTCCTGGTCTCCCATGGGGTGCAGGGCCCAAGCACTTGGGCATCCTCCACTGCACTCCCTGGCCACAGCAGAGAGCTGGCCTGGAAGAGGGGCAACTGGGACAGAATCCGGCGCCCCGACCAGGAATAGAACCCGGTGTGCTGGCACCGCAAGGCGGAGGATTAGCCTAGTGAGCCTCGGCGCAGGCCATATAATACCATGCTTTTTTGATTTTAAAGTAAATGATACTTTGATTTTTGTTTTTTTTTTTTTTTTTAAATTTCAAATAGTGTTGTTAAAAGATATTCATATGTAAATTCCAATGTGTAATTATGTCTCTTGATATCTATGAATGGAAATTTGAGCCAAATAGTATGAAATATTTCACTGTTACAAAACAAAGTTCTCTAAAATAGTTATAAAATAGATCTATCAATTCACATTCTTTCTAATGTTGAACATTTACAGATTACTTAATTACTACAAATTAAATGGATGTAAAATAGCATATATTTGTAGACTTACTCAGTTTCTTCTTGATTATTGCTAATTAGAACACTTCACACATAGAGTGCCTTTTTCTGTTTCCTCTTCTATGCAAGATCAGTTCATATTTTTGCCAAGTGTCCCATTAGCAAACTGAATTGGAGGAATCCTTTTAATATTCCTAATAGAATTCTGTGTCAGTTGTATGTGTGAAAAATGTAGGTGAATAAATTTTCACTTTGATGTGATATATTTAATAAATAAAACAGGCAAACTAAGATTGTGAAAGTAAAAGGTAGATAAATTAAAAAATTATGTTTACCAAAAGGCACTTGGAGAAAATACAAATATAAAATGCAAAATATAAGAGAATATTCTCTACACAATTAATTAGCCAAGAATTTATATCATTAGTTTTAGGACTCCTTACTGTCCAATTGAATATGAGAAAGTTTAATCTGCATGCCTGGAAGAAGGTGGAACTGATATTACACATTGAAATTGTTTACCATAAGTTGAATCCATAATATATTCATGACATTATATGCTGAAAATTAGTTCATTTCATATGGGAAGTAAAAAGAAAGAGTGAAGATATATGCCTATAGAAGGTATTCACACATAATGCCAACCAAAGGAAGTAAAAATAGTTTTAGAGAGTAGATAATGAAATCAGTTCAGAGAGTGGTTTTCCTATATCTTGTAAGATATCCATGAGAATATGATAGATCTCATTTGGATAAGGTGTAAGTCATTATCGACGTGTTGGCTTATGTGTAGATATAACTAAACCTGTGGGAGTTGACAAGCATGGCTAGGGTGACTATGGTGAATGTGAAGGGAAAGAAATGAGAAATAAACAGACACAGGAAAGAGCTGTGAGGAATGCAAATAGTCCTCAGGGAAGGCAATTTGGTAGAAGTCTTGAAAACATATGGATGCAAAGCAAGATACAGTTGTAGAACATCCCTTTGGGAAAAACCCTGATAAAAATAATCTGTAGTCATGAGATTAAGGATGTGCTATGAGGTAAGCACAGAATAATCATTATATTACTATATGTTTTTTATCAGGGGAACATCAAAAAATGTGTTTCCTCTCCTTTTAACTGTTTTTGAATTAGTTTGATACAGGTTGTCAGTTTTGATTTTGTAAAAGTACCTTAAGACAGGTATGCATTATGATACTGATATAAAAAGCACATAACGTCATTTTAATAATATATCATATGTGTAAATAAATAATGCAGTGTAAATATCAGCAGAATCATTTTTTCTCAGCTTCCTGAGACCTCTTTATGTAGTTAGCCAGCAAACAGAAAGAATAAACAATCTATTATTTAACAAATTGTAAAATCACACCATTATGGTATTCCAATTTATATTCATAGGAGTACATAGCTATTTATAGTTCTGATGGGAGAAGTAATAACTTCATAAGCTTAGGTGAATATTTGGATTTCTCTGCAACCTATATGGAAATGTGTATAAGATAATAATAATGGAATTCATTCAGTTAAATATTTTCTAAGTACCCACAAGTGTTTCAGGCATTATTCTGTATTCCAGGAAAAATATTATGAGCAAGTGAGAAAAAACAATTCTGCAGGAATTTTATAGTGAGCATCCATACTCACATATGCATATGTATGTGCATATACTAACATATATGTATGGTGGGATACAAGTCATGAAAAAATAAAAGAACGTAAGGGAATAATGAATGACAGGAATTTTCCTTTGTAAAGACTTGGCAGTTGAGTGGAAAATGGGTGGTCTGAATCTGGAAATACAGTGAAGAAAAGTGGTCCCAGTAATTTCAAAAGCCTCAAGTCTGGAGCAAACATTGTTTGAGAACTATGAATCAGTGCAGTTAAAGAACATTGAGCAAAGGCAAGACATAAGAGAAATGACATCATCGTGATACATAGAAAAGATGACAGATTTATAAGCTATGAAAAGTATTTACATTGTCTTCTACATTAGCTGTTGAAATAATGGAGGATTTTAAGTGCAAATAGTTATGTTTTACTGCATAATTTTCTATAAGATACCCCTTATATATAAAATGTAATATAAATGCAATATGATTATATTATCCTACATATGCAGTACACACACACGAAGTTGAAGGTGATTATTGCTCAATTATGTGTGGCTTCAGCTGAGGTGCAAGTAATGTAAATGAATGGGATCAGGAAATAAGTAAGTTAGAGATAACAGGAACTGCTGATAGACTATCTGTGCATGTAAAGAATCAATCCTATGATTCTGATCTATACAACTGTGTACGGATGGGTGATATTTTATGAAAGATGTTAGCTATCTATTTTTGACATGTTAAGTTTTTAGATATTAATTCATATATATACTAAATTATGAGATAATGATTAATTTTCCTCCTAATCTTAATAACATGTCACAAAATGGCAAAATTCTATCAAGATTATCCAATCAATACAGGGTTTTGCTCCACAGGGACCAGAGCAGATCCTACCTTCTTTTTTTTTTTTTTTTTTTTTTTTTTTTTTTTTTTTTTTTGACAGGCAGAGTGGACAGTGAGAGAGAGAGACAGAGAGAGACAGGTCTTCCTTTGCCGCTGGTTCACCCTCCAATGGCCGCCGCTGCAGCCGGCGCACCGCGCTGATCCTGGCAGGAGCCAGGAGCCAGGTGCTTTTCCTGGTCTCCCATGGGGTGCAGGGCCCAAGCACCTGGGCCATCCTCCACTGCACTCCCTGGCCATAGCAGAGAGCTGGCCTGGAAGAGGGGCAACCGGGACAGAATCCGGCGCCCCAACCGGGACTAGAACCCGGTTTGCCGGCGCCGCAAGGTGGAGGATTAGCCTATTGAGCCACGGCGCCGGCAGATCCTACCTTCTAGTAGCCATATCCTCTTGATAATATCTTCTTCTTCAAGTGGGAGAAAGGAGTATATAGAGCTTCATGCTCTTTGGAGTTTAGCTGTGACTGTCACATTTCTTTTCGCAGACCATTAGCTGGAAGTGCTCACCAGAACCTGCCCAAAGGCCCTTACTGTATGGTGTTGTCTGTTGTGCTCAGGAGAATTTCAGGGATTCACAGTAGGAAGTTGCACGTACAAGTTTATAGCAGGAGTATGGTTAGGGCTGGAGATATAAAAGTGAGCTATCAATGTATAAATGATGTTTTTAAAAGTTTTATTTATTTCTTTGAGAGGCAAACAGAAAGACAAACAGAGATAAAGGCGAAGAAAGACAAAGAAAGAACTCCCACACATTAGTTCACTTCCCAGATGCCTTGCCACAGCCAAGGAGTTGGGACCCCAATAAATAAGTAAATCTTTAAAAAATGCTTTCCAAGGGATTAAAATATGTAATGTGGTAATTCAATGCCAAGGAAGAAAGTTCAATATGTGTCATACATATACATTTTCTCTATCAAGCAAGCACATACTGAAGTTAGGTTGGAGGTGGAAGTTTTATGCTCTTCTTATATAATACAAGTCCCCACAAATATTCAAAAATTGTCTATTAAGATGCCTTCATGGTTCAACGTATTCCCTAAGGTAGAAGATATATGCAAATGTTTTGAGTATAAAATGCATTTTATAACTGAATATGTTATAATGTAGCTTGAATCACATTTAAAAACATAATACAGAACATCTTCCACAAATGCTAATAATAATGCTTATATGCTTTCTTCCCAGGGGCTCAGAAGATTTCTATCTTGTTTTAATAGGTATCCAGTTCTCTCTACTTCAATATCATATAAATTAGACTTTAATGAGTATGGTGCCTATTTTTTCATTCATAGCATTTGAAACTTGCAGCAACTTTTTTGAACACACATGCTTATAAAATATAATAGAAATAAAGACTAGATTTTAAAATATAAATATAAGATATTTTAATTGATCTAAATTATGACTATTTTTTAAGGATTTTTTATTTATTTATTTGACAGGTAGAGTTACAGACAGTGAGAGGGAGAGACAGAGAGACAAGGGTTGGTTCACCCCCTAAATGGCCGCTACGGCCGGAGCTATGCTGATCCGAAGCCAGGAGCCAGGTGCTTCTTCCTGGTATCCCACGTGGGTGCAGGCACCCAAGCGCTTGGTCCATCCTCCACTGCCTTCCCGGGCCACAGCAGAGAGCTGGACTAGAAGAGAAGCAACCAGGACTAGAACCCGGTGCCCATATAGGATTCCAGTGCTGAAGGTGGAGGGTTAGCCAAGTGAGCCACGGCGATGGCCCATGACTATTTTCTTTTGCACACACACATAACCGAATGATAATTTAAAATCTAGGGATGTGTCAGTACATAAAATGTTAACCAAAGGATTGAAGGCAATCAAGAATCTTAATTGTTACCCACTTAGAATTTATATTTATTCAGTAGACTTGGACGCAGCAATGCAGGTTGATATAATGTTGAAGTATTGAAATAGATGAAAGAAATAGGCACTGACCAAGTCCTCTAAGGTCCACTCCCAAAGGTCTCCTAGTCACCCAAAGTCCTTGGAAAGGATGCCCCAGAATTCATACAATCCTGCTCAGCGGGATCATGCCATTCGTATGCTCTCAGGTGATTGTGATTGACCAGTGCTCATTAAATCCCTTGAATAACATCACTCACTATGATCTAGATGAAGAAAAGAAAGATTGTTCTTCATTGGATCTGCTATCACCACTATTTTCACAGATATAGTAATAACACTAAACTTTGCGAGGTCCAGAACAGTAAGATCAATGATTTGATACTTGTGCTTTTTTTTTTTTTTTTTTTTTTTTGCTTTGGAATGCATATAGTATCTCAAACTTTTTTCTATTGTTTAGAAAATATTACATGATTGAGGATGTAAAAAGTAGTCAGAGAATTTGTTCTTTAAGATAACAGAAAAGTAGACAGTCCTCTGCTCTTTTTCTTTTCAGAGTTCAGAAGGATAAGCTGCAAAGTGCAAGGAAGAACAAAAAGTAGTATTAGGGCACTATCTAAAGAAGAGACTGATGGTGCAGATATCTGACAAACTGGAGAGAATCTAGTCTTAAAGAGCAGGGAAATCACGGAATACTTGCTTGGAACAGCAGGTTCACAGTGCATTACCATGGGAACAAAAGCTTCCTATAACCCCATTTTGCATTGCAATGCATGGACAGAGATAGGGCAAAAACATTCATTCAGGAATGCCATTTTGCAGGCATCATGAACATTTCCCTATTCTATTATTATTCATTATTAGTCAAAGGAATTCCACAGATGACACTACAGTTCATTGTGTTTTAGAACTAGAAAAACTGATTTTCAACATTGTTGAGAAGTCAATCAAAAAAATTCAAGAGAAGGCTAGAAATCATGGAAAAGGTAAGATAATTTGTGTTAAAAGTTATTTGCACTACCAGTGATTATGACAGATGTCTGTACTTTGTGTACTAGGTTAAGTACCAAGTGCTTTTATAATTTTAGGAGTCAGTTCTTTATGATCAACTGTTTGTTTGAAAAGAGGTTAAAATAGAACCTGTTTTAGGATGATGTAACAGTCGCGTTTGAACACTAACATTTCTAAGGAAGAGAAAAGACAAATGAAGACCATTGCTGTAACCCTGAGTGGATGTTAGGTCATTGCTCAACTTTTAAACTTTATTTATTTATTTATTTATTTATGAGAGAGAGAAAGTAAGATGGGGGATGGAGAGAGAGAGAGAGAGAGAGAGAGAGAGAGAGAATGTGAGAATGTCACCAACAAACAGGATTGGAAAGGCCAAAGCCAAGAGCCTGAAACTCAGCCTGGGTCTCTCACATGATGGCAATACCCAAGTACCACCTGCTCCCTTCCAGGGTGAGCCTCAATAGGAAGCTGAATAAAATAGGGTGTGAATTCCATTGGTGTAGAATTCGATGATATCCATTCATCTCTTGGTGTGCACCTATGAAACTTTACTAGTTTAACTAAAAAAAAAAAAAAAAACAAAGAAAGTTACTCATGATTAAATAAAAACTTTTTCAAATCCAATAGCATTTTTCCAGGAGTTATCAACAATGGTTACAGTAACTTATATTTGCTTCAGCATTTATAAAGTTTTCTAGTGTTTTGCAAGTAATGCCACATGCACTATTTTTAATTTGTAAAGTGGTGCCCATATTTTGGGTGTGAAATTTAATCTCTTTATTTTTATTTTATATTTTGCTGATGTGATATGATTCATTCCACATATTTATTTATTATTTGGGTTTCCTTTTCTGTACATAGCTTTGCAAAATCTTTTGTCTATTTTTCTATCACATTTTACCAATCGATTTGCATTACATCTTTCTTTGTTGTTGAGTGATTTTTTGTATTGATTCTGCTTTGATATTTATTTGTATTTTTAATTACTATTTTATAATGAGTATATATAGCCAATAAAATTGATTTGTATGTGTGATATAAAGTAAGAATTTTTACAAAAATAACTAAACATTTCTAACTAATCAAGTGATGACTGCTTAGCTATTATTTTGCAAAACCACTTCAGTTGTGTGTTAAGTCCCTACACAGGCAAGGTTTGTGGACTTTAGTGTGTTGCAGATCCACTTGTTTATTCACACAACACCACCATATGCCCTTTCTCATGGTATGAGAATCTTTCCCCTTTGGTTCAGCAAGTGCTCTCCTTATTTGTTCATATTGATCTATCCTTGCCAGTTGCTACTACAAATAAATATATGTCAATTTCTCATATGCTATATCAATGATTATTGTTGCTATGATTAGAATTGCCTGATTTTTGTAAATAATTCTATAATTTGGGTTGTATGTACATTGGTAAATATTGAGTTTAATCTTATATAAACATACCATTGCTCTAAACTTATATAGGCTTGTTTTAGTATCTTTCAATAAACATGCATAGCTTTATTCATTTAAATGAAGTGCCTCATTTGTCAGATTAATATTTGGTATCCTGTGTCCAAGAAGGTCATGCAAACAGCATCCTTGGGGGTAAAATGCACACTGTTGTGTTGGGGTAATAGTTAAATTGACTTTTATAGATGTATTTTTCTATAAACAAGGTTACTAAACCCTCATCTTAATTCTAACATCTTTTCTACTTTGAATATTCTTTCCAAACTAATTATTGTAATCTACACATCTTCATTCAATTCTTTTCAATCCTTGACATTTTTCTATGTTTTCCTATATAATGTTAAATGAATTTGGTGATAGATCATGTGTTCTGGTTGCTTATGTTGAAGTAAATCTCAATAATATTTGAACATTAAGTATATATTTTCCTATATATATATATATATATATTTGCAATATCTATTATTGAGTTTGAAAGTAGGATACTTATTCTCATATACTAAGGGTTTTGCTTTTTATTTTACCTACACTACATTTTGAATTTTATAAAAATATTTTCTGTGTATTTTGCTTAATAGAATTACATGCACATGTACACACATACATGTACTTTCAAAATTTTTTGAAAAGAGAATTAAAAGATACTTCTCTTTTGGTGTAAAATATAGAAATTCTTACATAGTTTTGCAATGTCCATTTTTGAAGCATATGCATATATTTACACTTATATATTTATTGTATAAACATATTTATACATATGTTATATATTTATATGTATAAAACAAAGAGTGTTTGTCACATCTTTGTCCATAAACAGACTTTCTAGTGAGAATCTTTCTGTCATACATCTACCTGATTTTGCAAAACAAGATTTATTACCCTAATGAATATTACTGGGAAATCAAGTCTTTCTAGTCTTTCCTCTTGTTACATTACATGCAATAGTATATTTATTAGAATTATCTGTTCTATTAATACAAATTATAAGTCACATGTAAAACTCTCCAGATCTACATTTAAGCTAATTTTACAGCTAGAACATCAAATACTATAATATTTAAAATATTTCATATTTAAAAGTTTTCTTGAGTAAAATATATGCATATATTTGCACATAAATTAAACATATAACTTTTTTTTTGACAGGCAGAGTGAACAGTGATAGAGAGAGACAGAGAGAAAGGTCTTCCTTTGCCGTTGGTTCACCCTCCAATGGCTGCTGAGGCCAGCGTGCTGCGGCTGGCACACCGCGCTGATCCAATGGCAGGAGCCAGGTACTTATCCTGGTCTCCCATGGAGTGCAGGGCCCAAGCACTTGGGCCATCCTCCACTGCACTCCCTGGCCACAGCAGAGAGCTGGCCTGGAAGAGGGGCAACCGGGACAGAATCCGGCGCCCCAACCGGGACTAGAACCCGGTGTGCCTGCACCGCAAGGCGGAGGATTAGCCTAGTGAGCCGTGGCACCGGCCATATATAACTTTTTTAAAAGTGCGCTTTTCATCTAAATCTACAGATTCCTTTGTAATTGATATTCTGCATGACGTTAGCTATATTATCTGCAACTGCCTTTTAAGATTTATTTATTTGTTTTGAAAGGCAGAGTTGGAGGGGGAGTCAAGGCGGGAGGGATCTTCCTTCTGTTCTTTCACTTCCCAAATGTCCACAACAGCAAGGGCTGGACCAGGACAAAGCCAGGAGCCTGGAACTCCATCTGGGTCTCCCTTGTGGGTGGTAGGGGCCCAAGCAGTTCGGTCATCTTCTGCTTATTTCCCAGGTGCATTAGCAAGGAACTAGATTTAAGTAGAGTACCTGGGACACAAGCCAACGCCATTGTAAGAGGTCAGCATCACGGGCTGTAGCTTAACACTCTAAGTCAGAATTCTGGCATCATCAGTTTTCTGTTTATATCATGCTAAGAGATTATAAGACATATAATACTGACTTTTGAAAATCACTGAGAGTTAATTTATGGCTCAGTACAAAGTTTTTATGTTTTCTCACGTAACACTGGGAAAAAGTATTTACACAGGATTCTACATGTGACTTTTAGAAATATTTGGCTAATTTTTGTATTTTTCTAGCTCAATGTTTTTCCTCTATTTTCCTGCATTTTGACAATTCTGACCCTAATATGAGGATGGGTTTTCCCATTTCAAGTTTTGCAAATTTCTTACAATTATATTACTATTAGCTATATTTTATACTTTAAAACTGGAAATTCTAATAATCTAATGCCCTGGGTATTTGAATTCCGCTATGTAAATTTTGATATCGTGTTTCTTTATGCATTCTGTGATATTGCATTTTGAGAGATTATATGGCCAGTGGATAATGTTTTATAGTCATGTTTAATGTCATTTTGCTTTTGCATGATGTTCTGGGATGCATGATGTTCTGGGATGTTCTGGGATGCAAAAATCTCTTTCCATTAATTTTTGAATTTTTTGTTTTTTGTTTGTTCTTTCTTTATTTAATAAATATAAATCTCCAGACTGACTTCCATAGTGGCTTAACCAGTTTGCATTCCCACCAAGAGTGGGTTAGTGTCCCTTTTCCCCCACATCCTCACCAGCATCTGTTGTTGGTAGATTTCTGTATATGAGCCATCCTAACCAGGGTGAGGTAAAACCTCATTGTGGTTTTGATTTGCATTTCCCTTATTGCTAGTGATCCTGAACACCCATATGTGATACTGGAGTTAAAAATGGTAGCTTAACCTGCTAAACCACAACGCTAAAACTTGGACAGAATTTTGATCTCATTAAATGTTGTTCAGACTCTTGTAGAGATGTGGTCTTCCTGATTTTCACTTGTTGAATATTATGGCTAATAGTACATTAATTATGTGACTAGAAAGGTGATTGAAATTACATCTTTGTGCCCATCTTCAGCCAAGCCAAAAAACCAGACACTGGTGGGGAGAAATAACAGGATGTTAAGACCTAGTGAATGTGTGGAGCTTATGAGTTGGGACTGTGACAAAAACAACAACAACAACAACAACAACAACAACAACAACAAAAAAAAAAAAAACAGAGAGTGTGTGGGAGAACTACTCACGGAGTGGCACTCAGACGTACTCTTGGTGGGAGATGCCACAAACTCAGTAACCTTAGCGACCCAGTGGGAGATTGCAGGGGAATCTGAGTTTACACTGAGAACTGCACAGATCCTTTGTGGGGTCCTTGTGAAAGAGCAGATCTATATTATACCCACAGGGGCTAGCACTCAGGCACTGATTGCCTTCAAGGAGAATAGCTCAGCTCTGCAGAATTACCTCCCTTCTGAATAAGAAAAAGAGAGAGAGAGAAGATTTACCATGCCAAACCTGGGTGTGTCACCTTTGGCACAACATTAAACCCTAAAGAACTGAATAGAGCTCTCTGGCCACACCCACCACAAGTCTCTAAAGATTCACTAAAAGCAGACAGTCCACTTAATCTAGAGTCATAGTATAACAAGAAAAGCCACGATAGAAAGGAAAAAAAAAAAAGAAGAAAAAAAACAAAGAACATCTCCACAATGCCAAGCATTAAATGCAGAAACCAAAGAAATAAGAACAAGGAAGACATTATGATGCCCCCAAATGAACATGACACTCTAATACAAGATTATGAAGATGATGAGATAGAAGAAATCAAGATACAGATTTCAAAAGATTTATGATAAGAACATTTAGAAGTTCTCAAAAACAAATTCATGAACTACAGAAATCCTTACTGGACAGGATAGAAAAACTCTCTTGTGAAAATGAAATCTTAAGGAGGAATCAAAATGAAATGAGGAATCTAGTAGAACATGAAATTGTGATATTGAAGAGAAATAAAAATGAAATGAAGAATTCAATAGAACAAATGACAAATGCATTTCAGAGCCTTAAAAACAGAATCAGTGCAATAGAAGAGAGAATATCGGACTTAGAAGACAGAACACAGGAACGTATATAGTCAAACCAAAGGAAAGAAGAGGAAATTAGAAATCTAATAAAAATTGTTGGGAATTTACAAGATACTATTAAAAAAACCAACATTTGGGTTCTAGGAGTTCCTGAAGGCATGGAGTGGAAGACAGTATTAGAAGGCCTTTTTAGTGAGATAGTAGCAGAAAATTTCCAGGGTTTGGAGAAGGATAGAGACATCCTAGTACATGAAGCTCATAGAAACCCCAATAAACATGACCAAAAGAGATCCTCACCACAATACTTTGTAATCAGACTCACCACAGTGAAACATAAGGAAAAGATTCTAAAATGTGCAAGAGAAAAATGTCAGATTACTCTCAGAGGATCTCCAAGTAGACTCGCAGCAGATTTCTCATCAGAAACCCTACAGCCTAGGAGGGAATGGTGAGATATAGGCCAGGCCCTAAGAGAGAAAAACTGCTAGAGCAGAATATTATATCCTGAAAAGCTCTCATTTGTGAATGAAGGTAAAACAAAGACCTTTCATAGCAAACAGAAATTGAAGGAATTTGTCACCACTCAATCAGCACTGCAAAAGATGCTTAAAAATGTGTTACACACAGAAACACAGAAACACAGCCATCAATACGAAATGAAAGAAGGTAAAGGAAGAAAATCTCCAAGTAAAAGATCACAGGAAGCTCAGAGCATATTAGAAAATATCTTTGGGAAAATGGCAGGGCAAAGTTACTACTTATCAATAGTCACATTGAATGTTAATGGCCTCAACTCTCCAGTTAAAAGACACAGACTGGCTGAATGGATTAAGAAACCAACCCCTCTACTTGCTGCTTACAAGAAACACATCTTGCCAACAAAGATGCATGCAGACTGAAAGTGAAAAGTTGGAAAAAGATATTCCATACCAATAGAAACCAAAAAAGAGCTGGCGTAGCCACCTTAATGTCAGACAAAATAAACTTTAACACAAAAACTGTTAAGAGAGACAAAGAGGGGCACTATATAATGCTTAAGAGGTCAATTCAACAGGAAGATGTAACTATTATAAATGTATATGCACCTAATTGCGAGGCACCAGCTTATTTAAAAGATATGTTAAGGGACTTAAAAGGAGACTTAGACTCCAAGACAATAGTATCGGGGGACTTCAATATTCCACTTTCAGAAATAGACAGATCAACCAGACAGAAGATCAACAAGGAAACGGCAGATTTCCTTTTTTTTTTTTTTTTTTTTTTTTTTTTGACAGGCAGAGTGGATAGTGAGAGAGAGAGACTGAGAGAAAGTTCTTCCTTTTTGCCGTTGGTTCACCCTCCAATGGCTGCCACTGCTGGTGCACTGCGGCCAGCGCACCGTGCTGATCCGAAGGCAGGAGCCAGGTGCTTCTCCTGGTCTCCCATGGGGTTCAGGGCCCAAGCACTTGGGCCATCTTCCACTGCCTTCTTGGGCCACAGCAGAGAGCTGGCCTGGAAGAGGGGCAACCGGGAAAGGATCCGGCGGCCCGACCGGGACTAGAACTCAGTGTGCCGGTGCCGCTAGGTGGAGGGCCTATTGAGCCGCGGCGCTGGCCAAGGAAACGGCAGATTTAATCGACACTATAGCCCAAATGGATCTAACAGATATATACAGAACTTTCAATCCTACATTTAAAGATTTTACATTCTTCTCAGAAGTGCATGGAACCTACTCTAGGATTGACCACATACTAGGCCATAAAGCAAGTCTCAGCAAATTCAAAAGTATTAGAATCATACCATGAAGCTTCTCAGACCAAAGTGAAATTAAGCTGGAAATTAGCAACTCAGGAATCCCTAGAGCATATGGAAACACATGGAGACTAAACAATCTGCTATTGAATGAACACTGGGTCATAGAAGAAATCAGAAGAGAAATCAGAAACTTTCTGGAACTAAATGAGGATAGCAACACAACATATCAAACTTTTGGGAATAGCAAAAGCAGTGTTAAGAGAAAAGTTTATAGCAATAGGTGCCTACATCAAGAAATTGGAAAGGCACCAAATAAATGAGCTTTCAATACATCTCAATGATCTAGAAAAACTGCAGCAAACCAGACTGAAAACTAGTAGGAGAAGAGAAATAATTAAAATCAGAGAAGAAATCAACAGAATTGAATCCAAAAAAACATAACAAAAGATCAGCCAAACGAAGAGTTAGTTTTTTGAAAAAATAAACAAAATTGACACACCATTGGCCCAACTAAATTTTAAATGTTTGTGTTATCTCCAATTAGTGCAATTCTCAAGCATAAACCAATGAATATGATGACCAAACCCTGTGCCAACTCAGTGGAGAAATTTCCATCATAGAACCAATTATGAAATTTACAATTGATTTTTTTCTTTAATCTACGATTGCCTGAGGTCACTTCTTTAAAGAACTCTGCCATAGGCAGTGATCTCAGATCTATCCCACCATCCATGCCTCAAGAGCTGACACAAAGTCTCAGATACTGCAACTACTATTAAACTTATGGCCATGGGTCTTGCTATCAGTTAATATCATCAGAACAGCTTCTGGCTCCATTTTTGCAGGACTATGTCTATGTTTAAGTCTTCTTTTGAAACCTTGTGAATTTTAAACATTCAACAAAAATGATTTGGTACAGTCTATGCTGCAATTTTAGGTATTTTCTAGTGGGATATTTTGCTGGACCATCTAATTTTGACTATTCCAAAAAAGGAAGAATGTCATGTAATTTTAAAGATTTGTAAGTTTAATTTTAAAAAATATCTTAAAATATTTCAAAAATACACTATGAATAAATATTTTGTGTATATTTAGGAAACTTCTACCATTCACCTGTGTTTTGAATCATATAACAACTTAAAAAGTTATAATTATAACATTATGAAAACTTCAATGTCCTAATAATTAAAAATAATCTGGGTTTTGATTTTTTTTAAGATTTATTTATTTGAAAGCCAGAGTTACATAGAAGCAGAGGCAAACGTCTTCCATCTGTTGTTTCATTCTCCAAATGGCCACAATAGCTATAGGATGGCTGACCCGAAGCCAGAAGCCAAGAGCTTCTTCCAGGTCACTCATGTGGATACAGGACCCAATGACTTGGGTCATCTTCCACTGCTTTCCCAGGCCATGGTAGAAAGCTGGATTGGAAGTGGAGTAGCAGGGACTTGAATTGGCACCCACATGGGAGGCCAGCACTGCAGGTGGAAACTTTACTCAGTATTCCACAATGCCAGCCTCAGTTTTGAGAATTTTGAACTTTGTAAGAGAAAAGCTAAAAGAAATAAGGACAAATAACTTTTAAATGAAACTTAATTACAACCACAGCTTTAAAAACTTATTATAATCTATAATAGGGACTGGTGTTGTAGAGCAGCAGGTTAAGGCATCACCTGCGATGCCAACATCCTATATGAGCACTGGTTTGAGGCCAGGCTGCTGTACTTTTGATCCAACAACAGACTAATGCACCTGGGAAAGCAATCAAAGATTTCCCTAATTGGGTTCCTTCACCCATGTGGGAGACCCTGAAGAAGCTCTGGCTTCTGGCTTGAGCCTGGCCCTGCTCTGCCCTGCCCTGGTCTTTGTGGTCATTTGCAGAGTGAACCAGCTGATGAAAAATCTCTCTGTCTCTCCCTCTCTCTCTAGCTCTGCTTATCAAATAAATAAATAAATCTTTTAAAATCTATAAAATATGTATAAAGAAAAATTTGAAAGTATTACTAGACAAAGATGAAGAGCTAACTTAAGATCAACAGCTAAGGTGGCCAATGCAGGGCGATGAGTTCAGCCTTTGCTTGGAATGTCCATATTCCATTTTGGAATGCCAGTCCTAGTGTCCCAGCACCTCTGCCTCTGATCCAGCTTCCTGTTACTGTATACTAAGAGTCAAGGATGAATAAATAAATAAATCTTAAAAAATATTTGGTGTCATGTTATTTGTAGGCTATAGTCTTTTGTGGTTGTTGTTTGTTTATCTTTAATCTATGGTTATATAGCCAGCAATATGATCAGGAGAATTTAAAAAGCTAACGGATTTAAAAAACATAATATGTAGATTGCGTTGTCCTAAAACACTAGAACATGAAAGTTTTATCACTATCTTCATCATCAGCATTGTCACTCTCATCCTGTTACTACTCCCTGAGATCTGTATCTGATGGTTCTGTCAGCAGTAGGTTTTGAAAAATGAAAAAATGAAATTTTTTCATATGCATAAATTAAAATTATTCAAAAAGAGTATTTACCAATTCAGACACTGGAAGAATCCTGAGAAAAGGTTTTAGAGATATTATGGTACAAAACATTTATTTATACAGGTGCTGATCATGTGTAAAACTATCCGTAAGACTGAAAGAAAGAAGTGGGTAACTACAATGATCTTATCTACTTTGCTTTGTAAATTATTAAGTACTAGGGAAAGAGATCCAGTGTGCAAGAGTAAATAATATCATTGATGATCATAAGCAATTTTATTATTGTTGCTTTGTTATTGTTGTTAAAATTAAACATGAAGTTTAAAAAACTCCTTCCATGTTGATTATTACAATTATCCCTCATTAATTTCAGTAAAGTAATATTTTAATTATTTTATAAGACCGAAAGAAAACTAAGAATCATGGATATTATTTGAGTTATCCAGGATTATATAGTAAATTGATGGTGGAAATTCATCAGCAACATTCCTTTTATAATCTCACATATACTTTGTGTTATTAAGTCACATGTAAAAGCCATTTATGTAATGAGATTTGGTTTCTCTATAAAATTATATGAGGTTTCTTGAAAACATGCTTTCGGGGCTGGTGCTATGGCATAGCAGGTAAAGGCACTGCCTGTGGCACTGGCATCCCATATGGGTGCCAGTTGGAGTCCAGGTTACCCCAATTCTGATCCAGCTCTCCGTTGTGGCCTTAGAAAGCAGTAGAAGATGGCCGAAGTTCTTGGGCCTCTGCACCCACATGGGAGACCTAGAAAAAGCTCTTGATTCTTGGCCTTTGCAGCCATCTGGGCAGTGAACCATCAGATGGAAGTCCTTTCTCTTTCTGCCTCTGCTTCTGTAACTCTTCCTTTCAAATAAATAAATAAATCAGCTCTTGTCCTGACTGTTGATGTACAATGTAATACTTCATCCATTTTAGTATTTTTTTTTGTTCTAGTACCATTGGTTGAACTCTGTAATTAACACACAATTATTCTTAGGTGTTTAAATTTTAACTGAAATGTGGTCCCTGTTAGGAATCTGGAAAGCATTATGCTGAGTGAAATAAGCCAGTCCCAAAGGGACAAATACCATATGTTCTCCCTGATTGGTGACAACTGACTGAGCACCAAAAAGGAAACCTGTTAAAGTGAAATGAACACTATGAGAAACGATGACTTGATCAGACCTTGCCCTGCCTGTTGATGAACAACTTAATACATTATCCCTCTTAGTATTTTTTTTTTGTTTGTTCTACTTAATACTTTTGGTTGAATACTGTAATCAATAAACACAGTTATTCTCAAGTGCTGAAACTTAACTGAAAAGTGATCGCTGTTAAATATAAGAGTGGGAATAAGAGAGGGAAGAGATATGCAATTCGGGACATGCTCAAGCTGACTTACCTCAAACGGTAGACTTAGAAACATACCAGGGGATTCCAAATCAATCCCATCACGATGACATGTACCAAAGCCATCTCACTAGTCCAGGTGATCAATTTCTGTTCACAATTGATCGTAATGATAGGATGAAGAACCAAAGGGATCACATAAACAAGAATAGTGTCTGCAAATACTAGCTGATAGAATAAAACGGGAGAGAATGATCCAACATGGGAAGCGAGATACACAGCAGACCCATAGAATGGCAGATGTCCTAAACAGCACTCTGGCCTCAGAATCAGACCTTAAGGCATGCAGATCCGGCTGAAAAATGAGATTATTCCAGGCATGGAAATCCAAAACACTTTGGAAAAAAAAAAAAAAAAAACCCTAAATGAAAGATCTCCGTGAGTGAGATCCCAGTGAAAAGAACAAAAAAACAGTTCATCAAAAAAGAAGGTATCTTTCTCTGAAGGGAGGAGAGAACTTCCAATATGACTACGACCTTGTCTAAATATGATCAGAGTCAGTGAACTCAGGGGGCTTCCATAGCCTTGGCAGCTCATGACAAGAGCCTAGGGTGATTACTGATGCCATAAACAAGAGTGTCAATTTGTTAAGTCAACAACAGGAGTCACTGTGCACTTACTCCTCATGTAGGATCTCTGCCCTTAATGTGCTGTACATTGTGATTTAATGCTATAACGAGTACTCAAACAGTATTTTTCACTTTGTGTTTCTGTGTGGGAGCAAACTGTTGAAATCTTTACTTAATGTATGCTAAACTGATCTTCAGTATATAAAGAGAATCGAAAATGAATCTTGATGTGAATGGAAGGGGGGAGGGAGAGGGAAAGGGGAGGGTTGCGGGTAGGAGGGACATTAAGGGGTGGGGAGCCATTGTAATCCATAAGCTGTACTTTGGAAATTTATATTCATTAAATAAAAGTTAAAAAAAACATGTTTTAACACATGTTCTTCCTTATCTTCTATCACTTTTACTTATACTGTATTTAAATAACAATACTTAGCAATTTGCTCAAATATCTCTAATACCTCAAATCATACACAGAAGTAAACTTGAATATAAAGTTTCTAAAGCTGAATCACTGAAAGCCTAGTGATGTAACTTTCCTGTAAAAATTACTTTGAATCTAAAAAAAAGAAAGTTTTGATTTCTTTCATCTTTTATAAAATTCATAAATCATCATGTACTAATAGAGAAAAAAATATTTGGTATTAAAAGCAATAGATGACGGGGCCGGCATTGTGGCATAGTAAGCTAAGCCTCCATCTGTGGTACTGACATGGGATATGGCCCAGTTTCTGCCCCTACTGCTCCTCTTCCAATCTGGCTCTCTGTATATGGCCTGGGAAGCACTGGAAGTTGGCCCAATGCTTGGACCCCTGCACCCACATGGGAGACCCAGAGGAATCTCCTGGCTCTTGACTTAGGATCAGCCCAAGTCTATCAGTTGTGGCTTTTGAAGAATGAAGCAGTAGATGGAAGATCTTTATTTCTGTCTCTCCCTCTGTCAATAATGATCCATTTATTTCCTGCTAGTAAATATAATTAAAATGTCCAATTATACTGATAAGAAGAGATATTTATATTTTTGCCAATACATTACTACTTGTAATTACATATTTTTTTTTTACTTTTATTTAATTAATATAAATTTCCAAAGTACAGCTTATGGATTACAATAGCTTTCCCCTCCATAACTTCCCTCCCACCCACAACCCTCCCCTTTCCCGCTCCCTCTCCCCTTCCATTCACATCAAGATTCATTTTCTATTCTCTTTATATACAGAATATCAGTTTAGTATATATTAAGTAAAGATTTCAACAGCTTGCACCCACATAGAAACACAAAGTGAAAAATACTGTTTGAGTACTCGTTATAGCATTAAATCACAATGTACAGCACATTAAGGACAGAGATCCTACATGAGGAGTAAGTGCACAGTGACTCCTGTTGTTGACTTAACAAATTGACACTCTTGTTTATGGCATCAGTAATCACCCAAGGCTCTTGTCATGAGTTGCCAAGGCTATGGAAGCCTTTTGAGTTCACCGACTCTGATCATATTTATACAAGGTCATAGTCAAAGTGGAAGTTCTCTCCTCCCTTCAGAGAAAGGTTCCTCCTTCTTTGATGACCTGTTCTTTCCACTGGGATCTTACTTGTGGAGATCTTTCATTTAGGTCATTTTTTTGACAGATTGTCTTGGATTTCCATGCCTGAAATACTCTCATGGGGTTTTCAGCCAGATCTGAATGCCTTAAGGGCTGATTCTGAGGCCAGAGTGTGCTGTTTAGGACATCCGCCATTCTATGAGTCTGCTGTGTATCCCACTTTCCATGTTGGATTGTTTTCTCCCTTTTTTATTCTATAGGTTAGTATATTCAGACACTAGTCTTTTGTATGTGATCCTTTTGACTCTTAATCCCATCATTATGATCAATTGTGAACAGAAATTGATCACTGGGACTAGTGAGATGGCATTGGCACATGCCACCTCGATGGGATTGATTTGGAATCCCCTGGTATGTTTCTAACTCTACCGTTTGGGGCAAGTCAGCTTGAGCATGTCCCCAATTGTACATCTCTTCCCTCTCTTATTCCCACTCTTATATTTGACAGGGATCATTTTTTCAGTTAAGTATCAACACTTAAGAATAACTGTATTAATTACATATTGAAAAATAGAAAATGGATCAGTACTTCTAAGAATTATTCATATTTTATGTATATATGTATACATATACACATACATATATATATTTGCTTACACACATATATATGTATAGTCTGTCCTTTGTTTTTTTCTTTTTAAAGACATTTATTTATTTGAAACGTGAAATTGCAGAGAGGCAGAGGCAGATAGAGAATACTTCCATCTGTTGATTTACTCCCCAAATGGCTGCAAAGGTTGGAACTGGGCCAGTCTGAAGCCAGGAGCCAGGAGCTTCTTCCTAGTCTGTCACTCAAGTGCTGGGGCACAAAGACTTGAGCCATCTTCCATTGCTTTCCCAGGACATAGCAGAGAGCTGGATAGGAAGTGGAGCAGCCTGGATGTGACTGGGAGCCTAAATGGGATGCCAGCATTGCAGGCAAAGCCTTTACCTGCTAAACCACAGCACCAGCCCCAACTCTCTCGTTTCCATTTCCCCATATATCAAGTATTTAGTTAGGGAAAGACTTATGCTTTTGAAAATTATTAATAACTAAAATTTATATAATAACACTTTTCCCACTTTATATCCATTTCTTAGTATTTTAAATTCATTGTGAGTATATTTATAAAACAATAACTCTGAAATAATAACAGATGGGCTGGTATTGTAGAGGGCACAGAGGATTAATTTGGAACTTGCAATGCAAGCATCCAGTATGAGTTTTGATTTGAGTCCTGGTTACATCACTTCCAATCTAACTTCCTGCTAATATGCCTGGGAAGGCAATTGATAATAGTCCAAATACTAGGCACCCTGCCATCTGTATAGGAGACCCAGATGGAGTTTGTGGTTCCTGACTTTGGCCCAGCCCAGACACAGCTATTGAAGCCATGGTATGAGTGAACCAGAAGATTTAAGATCTCTTTCTTTTCATCTATCCCTTTATTTCTGTTGCACTGACTTTCAAATAAATTTTGACTTTCAAATAAATTTCAAAAACACTAAAAATCTCATTGTCATAACTTTAATATGATTTGTACTCATAGCTTCATGTGGTCCAAATATTAAAAATGAATAAAGAGAAAATTAAAAATATTAGCAGAAAAATAAATATTAGTGATATCATTATTTATGGGAATAACATGTGCTCTGAAAAAATAAACTATAGCAATCATTTTTTGTGAGTTGGGATTAAAATATTGTTTAACTGTGAACTATGAAAATATGAAAATACTAAATGCATTATGGCATTAAAGTATAGACAATTTCTACTTTTAAGTGTTGTGGCATTATTCAATAATGTATAATACATTAAAAAGCTATGTATTTGATGCCAAGATGGAATTTACAATAACTTTTTTCTATGAAAATTTCATATTTATAAAGCATAATTTAAATTGTACAAACTAAAGACCATATATAGCTCTGAATATTTTTTTTTATTGGTAACTGTAACTGTCTTCCATCATACATACATTGAGATTATTTTGTCAATTGAAAGTGAAAATTGATTTGTGATACTGATGTCTCTTTTGGCTTTAAGACCATTCTAAAGTAATTTTCAATTTTCACATTTCCATCTGTCATCATTTTCTCTCTAATGTGTAATACAAATTAACTCTAACTTCATATCTCAATTTATATTTTTAAAGGATATGGGAAATACACAAACTGTGTTTGTGAAAAAATGCCTTGTAAAATTTTGATTAAAATCCCATATTAAATTTAAATTTATGGCAAAACTTCCCTTTAAATAAGAATAACATATTTTTAAAGATTTATTTATTTATTTAAAATTCAGTGAGAAAGTTACACAGAGAGAGGAGATGCAGAGAGAGAGAGAGAAAGAGAGAGAGAGGTCTTCCATCTGCTGATTCACTCCTCAATTGACTACAATGGCCAGAGCTGTACCATCTGAAGCCAGGAGCCAGGAGCTTCTTCCGGGTCTCCTACGTGGGTGCAGGGGCCCAAGTGCTTGGTCCATCTTCCACGGCTTTCCCAGACCACAACAAAGAACTGAATCAGAAATGAAGCAGCCAAGACTCGAAACAGTGCTCATATGGGATGCTGGCACGGCAGGCGGCGGCTTTACCTGCTATGCAACAACACCAGTCCCTTGAATAACATATGTTTTAAAGTGCAAGTAATCATAACCAAAAGGCTAACTTACTAAAATTAACTTACTAAAACATAAAATTTATCATAATAATTTGTAATTACATAGTTAATGACAAAGCATTATGACTTGTTTACATGTATGCAATTAGAAGTACATCAAAATCTCCTACTCCAAATTGCAGAAGATATATTCTTGTTCATTAAAACCAGCAGGGTGTTATCAGTTTTTGTAGGCTTAATAACAATTTTGAAAAATTTTTAAAATATTTTCATTCATTCAGTAATTTATAAACTTTTAAACTCTTGAGAACACTAAAGTGTGGGGAGCAACTTGGACTAAGCTAAGTTACTGGAATTAAGACTTATTCTATGCATCTGCTCTCCCACAATATGGCGCTGGGAGAGGAGGAAAAACAGCTTCTACACAGCTGCCTCCAGTTCAACCAATAAACAGCAGGACCTGCTCCTGATTGCAGGAGAGCAGTGTACTCGGCGTGTGGGTAGCAGAGTTGGGATTGGTGGAAGAGGACTATAAAGGAGTAGAGAGACAACATGCACCAGGAACACCTGAGGAACATCTGAGCAGCCCCCGAGAGAGCCGGCTGGCGGTGTGCCGCTCCCCCGCGGAAGTGGGGAAAGTGGCAGAGGCAACCGCCCTTCCACGGAGGTGGAAGGGACGGTAGCCAACCTGGGAAGGACCAGCAGCAAACCCGGGAAGGGCCGAGCAGACAAAAGAACAGCGCAGGGTCCTGTGTCATTCCTCCGCGAAGAGGGGGAGCGACATAATGGTGCCGTGACTCGGATATGAAGCCTAGGCAGGGTCTAGTGTCACTCCTCCACGAAGAGGGGGAGCGACATAATGGCGCCGTGACTCGGATAGGAAATCTAGGAGGGAAGAAGCGGGAAGAAGTGGAAAATACCGGAGAGAGAGACTAGCAAAGAGCCTAGGGAAAAGCCGGACGGAAAAGTTGCCGGAAGAAGCTATTGAAAGCCTAGGCATAGATTCGCATACAGACTACAGGGGAAAGCTGGGAGAAATCTCTAAGGTTGAAAGTGAAAGTGAAACCTAGAAGAAACTTAGACTCGGATACGGACTGTGGGGAGAAGCCAGGAGAAATGAGAGGGGAATATTGTTGTTGGAAGAAAAGTTAGGGAAACATACCAGGTAGAGAAAAATGTTAGGGAGGATGAAGCCGCGGGGGCAGGCTGAGGCAGAGATGTAAGCCAGGTTGGAATTCTTCAAGTCAGCCCGGGGAACAAAAGGCAAAAAGCTAAAACCAGAGGCGGAGGCTATAGGTTGCATTTCGTCAGGTTAGCCCGGGGAACTTAGACTGAATACCAGTGGAGGAAACGTGAGCTAGGCTGTGTGATTCACGGAAGCCGCCGCGCGCAGAGAGAGCGCGTGGGGCACAAGTGGGGAGAGCGCACGGGGGGGTGCGAATAGATAGGGAACATGGGGCTAGTGCGAAGGCCATGGTGCGGGTGCGAAGGGGCGCAGAGACCGCGGAGTGCGCACGAAGCCGGGAAACCGTGCAGAGCAGGGAAGCCACTGCGGGGCGAGGTGCCAAGAAGCAGCCTCGGGGCGGGCGCTGGGAAGCCGCGGGGATAAGAGAAACAGAAGTTTAGAAGTAAAATGGGAGAAATAGGAATGCTGGCAGATAGAAGTAAAATAGGAGAAATAGGAATGCCCAGAGATAGAGAAATAAAGAAAAATAAGGCCTCCCCACAACACGGCAATGAGAGAGCTTGGATTTGGTCTGCCTGATTAGTAAGACGATAAGCACCTGCTGGCGGCTAGCAGCTTACCCGCTGTAGGTCACCGAAGACAGGCACGTTATCAACACCAATAAGTCTCCCCACAAGACGGCAATGAGAAGGCTTGGATTTGGTTTACCTGATTGATAGGGCTTGTAAGCACCTGCAGGCAGTTCTAGCAGAGCAGAGCATACGCTGCAGGGCACCGAACACAGGCACGCATCAGCGCCTAAAAACCTCCTCACAATATGGCGAAGAGAGGACCCGGATTCGGTTTGCCTGATTGATAGGGCTTGTAAGCACCTGTGGGCAACTCTAGCAAGCAGAGCAGAGTGTGTGCCGCGGGGCACTGAAGACAGGCGTGTATCAACGCCAAAAATAAAAAGAAAGGGGGATCTGTGGGGAGCAACTGGGAGCAACTCGGACTAGACTAAGTTACTGGAATTAAGACTTATTCTATGCATCTGCTCTCCCACAATATGGCACTGGGAGAGGAGGAAAACTGCTTCTACACAGCTGCCTCCAGTTCAACCAATAAACAGCAGGACCTGCTCCTGATTGCAGGAGAGCAGCATACTCGGCGTGTGGGTAGCAGAGTTGGGATTGGTGGAAGAGGACTATAAAGGAGGAGAGAGACAACATGCATGAGGAACATCTGAGGGAACACTTGTGCAGCCCCCGAGAGAGCCGGCCGGCGGTGTGCTGCTCCCCCGCGGAAGTGGGGAAAGTGGCAGGGGCAACCGCCCCTTCCACGGAGGTGGAAGGGACGGTAGCCAACCCGGGAAGGACCAGCAGCAAACCCGGGAAGGGCCGAGCAGACAAAAGAACAGCGCAGGGTCCTGTGTCGTTCCTCCGCGAAGAGGGGGAGCGACATAATGGTGCCGTGACTCGGATATGAAGCCTAGGCAGGGTTTAGTGTCGTTACTCCACGAAGATGGGGAGCGACACTAAAGCAAGAGATTATATAAATCATACATAATTTCTAATTTATCATAAGCAACAGGCAAGAGGCAATGATTATTCTTAGTTAAACTTAAATTTCCTAAATTGAATTTAACAGTGGTGAGAGTGTAGAAAAAATAAATGACTTTTCTTTCTTTCCATATATGGAAATGGAGAATTTCATTTTTATGGTAAAAGGGGATATTTGAATTTCTGTTACAGTTATGTGGCATTCAAAAGCTCAATTCTCAATAGCAAGTATAAGGAATCAACCTATATGTCCATAAACTATAATTGGATAAAGAAAATGTGACATTTGTATTTGATGGAATATTATTCAGTCATAAAAAAGAATGAACTGTTGACATTTGGAGCAAAACAGATGCAACTGGAGATGATAATGCTAAATGAAATAATCAGACCCAGAAAGATAAAAATCATGTTTTCTCTATTTATAGAATTTAATATATGGATATAGAAAGAGTATATGAATTTCATGGATGTGATATCACTCACTATTTACTTATAAACATTTACTGACTCATACTATGTAAATGACAATTCACACTTTTCCCCATAATAACAACAACAAAACAACTACATAGAATTGTGAGCCTGCCTAAGTCGCTTCCTACCCTAGAACACGTCTTTCCTGATTAGTGAAGCGTCATTTCCCTTTATCACCTTTTTTTTAAAAAATCATCTATTTCAAAATAGTTTTAAATTTTAAATGCAAGTATAAATATAATATGACCCTTTGTACACTTTTTTTGAACCAAGAAGATGTATCTAAATGGGGAAATTACTGGCGCCATGGCTCACTAGGCTAATCCTCCGCCTTGTGGCACCAGCACACCGGGTTCTGTCCGGATTCTGTCCCGGTTGCCCCTCTTCCAGGCCAGCTCTCTGCTGTGGCCAGGGAGTGCAGTGGAGGATGGCCCAGGTCCTTGGGCCCTGCACCCCATGGGAGACCAGGAGAAGTACCTGGCTCCTGCCATCGGATCAGCGCGGTGCGCCGGCCGCAGTGCGCCAGCCACGGCAGCCATTGGAGGGTGAACCAATGGCAAAAGGAAGACCTTTCTCTCTCTCTCTCTCTCTCTCTCTCTCTCTCTCACTGTCCACTCTGCCTGTCAAAAAAAAAAATAAATAAATAAATAAATAAATAAATAAATGGAGAAATCTCCATAAAGGTCATTATGTGACCTGATTTGAAATGGATCTGCTCACTGTTATATCTGGGGTAGTATTTTAATTGTATAATAAATGAATTTGGAAAGTAAAACAATTATTATGCTAATAATAAATGATATAATTAAAAAGGAGAGAACAGGGCAGATGGTTTGGCACAGTAGATTAATCCGTTGCCTGTGGCACTGGCATCCCATATGGGCACTGGTTTTACCCTCGGCTGCTCCTCTTCCAGTCTGGCTCTCTGCTCTGTCCTGGGAAGGCAGTGGAAGATGTCCCGGGTGCTTGGACCCAAGAAGAGGCTCCTGGCTCCTGGCTTCAGATTGGTGCAGAGGCGGCCGTGGCAGGCATTAGGGGAGTGAACCAGCAGAAAGGAAGACTTTTCTCTCTGTCACGTCCTCTCACTGTCTGTAATTCTATCTCTCAAATAAATAAAGAAAATCTTTTTTCTATCTTTTTTTTTTTCAAGGGACCATCTGCCTCCAGCAAGGTCACAGGAAGTCCTTTTTTTTTTCTTAATTTAATAGGTAGAGTTATATATGCGTGCCATGGCCAGTGCTGCGCTGATCAGAAGCCAGGAGCTGGGTGCTTCTTCCCCATCTCCCATGCGGGTACAGGGACCCAAACACTTGGGCCATCCTCCACTGCCCTCCCGGGCCACAGCAGAGAGCTGGATTGGAAGAGGAGCAACCGGGACTAGTACCCAGTGCCCCAACCGGGACTAGAACCTGGGGCGCTGGCACCACAGATGGAGGATTAGCCAAGTGAGCCACAGCACCAGCCAATAAATAAAATCTTAAAAAAAAGGGGGAGAACAATCCAACATGGGAAGCAGGACACACAGCAGACTCATAGAATGTCTAAGGCCCTAAACAGCACTCTGGCCTCAGAATCAGCCCTTAAGGCATTTGGATCTGGATAAAAAGCCCATGAGAGTTTCTCAGACATAGAAAGCTAAGACACTGTGGCAAAAATATGACCTAATGAAAGATCTCTGTGAGTTAGACCCCAGTGGAAAGAACGTGCCATCAAAGGAGGTACCTTTCTCTAAAGGGAGGCGAGAACTTCCACTTTGATTATGGCCTTGTCTAAATAGGGTCAGAGTTTGTGAACTCAGGAGGCTTCCATAGCCTTGGCCACTCATGAGAAGAGCTTCAGGTGATTACTGGTGTCATAAATAAGAGTTTCAATTGTTAAATCAACAACAGAAGTCACTGTGCACTTACTCCCCATGTAGGATCTCTTCCTTAATATGTTGTGCATGAGAATGAATGATAAAGCTAGTCTTCAAACAATACTTTATGTGTGTCTGTGGTGCAATCTGTTGAAATCTTTTTTTTAAACCTTTACTTAACATATAGTAAGTTGATCTTCTGTGTATAAAGATAATTAGAACTGAATCTTAATGAAGATTGGGTTTGAAGGGGGAATAAGAGATGGGATGTTTTGTGGGTGGGAGGGTAGTTGTGGGGGAAAAGCCACTATAATCCAAAAGTTTTAATTTTGAAATTTATATTTATTAAATAAAAGTTTTCTAAAAAAATTGAGGACACACACAAAAAGAGAAAAGGATGGAGATTCACATTAATATAATGGCTCATATATGAAGATAAATTTTGCAACTCAGAGAAATAGGTAGGATTTAAGTTTTGGGATTCAAACATTGTTAAGGTTTGAGTATCTGTAGCCCTCTAAAACTCAAATGTTGAAACCTATTCTCTCATTTGATAATATTAAAAGGGGGAGACTTTGAGAGATGCTTAAGTAATGAGGGTTGGGCCGTCATGAATGAAATTAGATTCTTTTTAAAAGAGGCCCCAGGATGCTCCTTCATTCTCCATCATAGGAAGGGGCAGCTGGGAGATTGTGATTCATAAACCAGGACATAGACCTTCACAAGCATTCGATTTTGAACTTTTGAGATCTCACTCTTAAGAAGTGAATGCTTCTTGCTTATAAACCATCCATTTTAAGTTATGGTGTCCTGACAGCTTGAATAGACAAAGACAAATATTAAATAAACTTAAAATACTCAGACATCTGATCTATACATAGTACCTAAATGAAGGAGTTTGAGTTAGACTTGAATGAAATAAAAATATCTCCTTACCTTTTTGATTATTATAATTTTATTTGTAGTAGATCTCTCTCAATTAATAAAGATATTGATTTATTCATTGATTTTTTTTTAAGTTGAGTTGGCAGAGAGGGGTTGAGAAGCACAGACTGAGATATAGATATCTCTAATAGTCTGGCTCATTTTCTAAATACCTACAACAGCTGGGCCAGTATAATCCAAAGCCAGGAACTCAATTTTGGCCTCCCATGGAGATGGCAGGGCTGCAAATACCTGATGATCACCTGCTACCTCACAGTGTGAAGGCAGTTATGTAGATATTAGTCCATTTATGTAAGAAGGGCCGAAAAAATGAGTCTTAAAAAATAATTTTATGTTCAATGGAACAAGATACAAGTCCTGAAAGCAGAACCTAGACTCTTCTCTTTCTCCCTTAGCCCAGGATGTCCTTGCCTGCCCTTTATCAAAAGGAACTTGTGGCTTGAGGGACTGACACTGCTGGCTCTAGAAGGTTCTGATCACTGGACAGAAGTCATTTACTTCTCCAGTAGATAAGAACATCACAGTCAGTATTGTCTGGAGGGGGCTGTTTAGGGTAATTCTAGGTTTAAAGTCATTTTTCTTGTTTTATAACCCTGTTAGGTGGGTTTCAGCCCTCACTCTGGGGGCAGCTCAGGGGAATCTCCTCTGTCCTTTACCAAGGTAACTGACCATGGAGAACATCTAGGAGTAATTCCATGACCAGAAAGCCCCCAGGCAGTAGTATATCTGAAAAGATATAGCAGAAGAAACATTTACAGAGACACCCAACTGGTCTTTCAGGTGTAGGAGTTTCTCTCTCTTTACTTTTTCAATAAAATCTTTGCTAATTGCCTTCTCATCTGCTCACTCATTAGCCTCATACTAATCATCAATAGGACGAGTTCCTGGGTTCAAATCAATGGTAACAACAGAAAGCCAGACTGGGAGCAAAGTCAGGACTAGAACCCATATTCTTTCATGGGATGAAAATATTCCAACCAGCATCTTAAATTCTGGGCCAAATGCTATCCCTAGGTTTCAGGATTTTTATAATCATAATTATCTTATTTTTGCCATAAAATAAATTGAAAACAATCTTACTTTTATGAGATGGAATGCTCAAAATTCATATATCCTGCATTTACCACTTTAAAGATGAGAACATATATTTTTACATAAAATGTGCTTTATTTGGATAAATTAAAGTTTTATATATATATATATATGTGAGTAATTCCCACAAATGTATAAGCTGAGGGAGATATAATATATATATGATACATATCACATATATATGATATCATATATCATATATATGGTATGTATCATATTATCATATATGATGTATTATCACATATGTGTGATATCAGATATCATACATATGTTATATACATATCTTATTATCTTACTCATTCTGCTTCTCTGGTTGAATCATGTTGTTACAGATAAGAAGCTTTTCTGATACATATTTTACCAGTTGGTCATATTTTAAAATGTTCTAAATCAAGAATCTTGCAATATTCAAAATAGTGGTTTCAATGGTTTTCTCATGTGCTCTAATTCATGTCCAAATAATTCTTTAATTTCTTCCTTTAACTCACATTTTTCATACATATATGTGTGTGTGTGTGTATATATATATATATATAGTATATATATATAGTATATATATATATATATAATATATATATAGTATCAGGAATTGATACTACCAGCAACATCAACTGGTGTTGGGGTGTAAGTGAAAAGCTTGAGTATTTTAAATGCCTGCAACTCTATTTTTCCAACTACAGACTTTAGAATTATCAGTATAAACTCTAATTCTCATCCAAAATATTTGCAGAAGTTACCATATAAAACTTTTTTGTCCCAGTTGGGTACATAGTGGAATGTGTAGAGGAATTTCAAATTCAAAACACGTATGAAATTAGAAATCTCATCAACAAAGATAGCTAGATTATTACTTACTGTAGGATTCAGTTCCAATCTGAAAACAATTGTTTTTCTCCATATTGAGTAAAATGAGTAGTATTTATTATTCTGTTGTGTTACTATCATTTTCCTTGCTTAGATGATTTTCTTTTGAAGATTTATTTATTTGTTTGAAAGTCACAAGGACAGAAGGAGAGAGAGAGAGAGAGAGAGAGATCGTCCATCTGCTGATTCACTTCTGAAATGGCCTCAATCATCTGGGCTGTGCCAAGCCAAAGCCAGGAGCCAGGACCTACTTTTGGGTCTCTCATGGTGGGAGGAAGGGGCCCAGGGTCTTGGGCCATTTCCTGCAACTTTCCCAGGTGAATTAGTAGGGAGCTGGAGTGGAAATAGAGCAGCTGGGACTTGAACCCATATGGGATGCCTACAGTGCAAGCAGCTACTGAACTCACTGCATCAGAACACAGGCCCCCATATATGATTGTTACAAAGGATTTGTGAGGAACATAATATGGTAAGATTGAAACAAATCAATGAGTCCTTTACTATATGCAAATTCCTACTATAACATTGTTGATAAATCTGTAATGCACAGTATAATATAAAGCAATTATTTTCTATACAAATGATTGCCTATTTTATGCTGATTTATGACTGAGTTGCATATATCAGTTATCCACTAGTGAATATCTACTCTCATGATTATGTTAGCTAAGAATGTAGTAACTGAATCTTCATTGTTTGTAAATATTGAGTTAAAGCCTCTACATAGTAAACTTCCTAGTTTCTTTAGAACTTCACTAATTACCCATTAATTTACACAGAAGTATGACTAATATGTATATGTATGTTTCTCTTCTAGTTAGAAATATAAATTAAATCTCAGTCACTTTTTTTGAGGAGGGCTACTTTGCAAACTGAATTAACAATGACATTATATATACATTATAAATATAAATTTAAATTGTACTGAAAAGTATGTAAACTCTAAAATCAATCATGCGATCATAATAACAAACTGTGACTTTCAGAGCTCCTAAAAGAATCATTAAAATGAGTTAGATGTATTACAAAGTAGACTTTCAAAATAATTTCTACATTACTCCTAATAGTATTGAATACCATAATGAATCTAAATATCAATGTTTCCATAACTGAGAAAAATAATGTGAAACTTGATAGAACTTGATATTTTGACTATTTTATTAAACAAATGCTCTATATGCAAGAAACAGGTTTAAAATATGTAAGCATCTGCGCTAGTCATAATGCTTAATTTATTTATTTTTACTTTATAGAACTACATGTGCCAATAAAACCATTGTTGGAATCCTAATTATAAAAAAGGTGCAGGGAGAAGTTGCCTCTGTGATATCATTGGGAGAGGGCTAGATGGGGGCTGGAGCTGTGATGCAGTGACAAAGTCTCTGTTTGGAACTCCGACATCCCATATTGGAGCACCTGTTTTAATATAAGCTGTTCTAGTTCCAGTTCAGCTTCCTGCTAATGCACATGGGAAAGCAGCAGGTGATGATCCATGTACTTGGGTGGTTCTGACCATTTTGAGAGTGAGCAATCTTGTGGAAAATGTCTGTGTCTTTCTTTCCCTCCCTCTCTGTCAATCTCTCTCTCAAATAAATCAATAAATCTTTAAAAGTTCAATAACAGAGGCCTGGATGATTGTGCCAATCTCCAAACTTCTGAGATTGTTTCTAACTTAAAAAACATATTACTTTGATTACTGTTAATGCATTTTTTGAGTTTTTTATATATTCTGAATAGTAATTCTTTCTTAAATGAATATTTCCATATTCACTTAGTTATCTCTTCACTCTGTTGGCTGTTTCTTTTGCTGTTTAGAAGTTCTTAAATTTGTACAATTTCCTTTTCCTTTTTTTTTTCTTTTGGTTGATTGTGCTTTTGAGGTCCTACCAAAACTCATTGCTTATTCCAATGTCTTAACATGTTTCCAGGATGTTTTTTTTTCCAATAGTTTCATACTTTGAAATCTTACACTTAAGTCTTTGATCCATTTTGAGTTGATTTTTGTATAAGATAAAGAATAGAGACAATTTTCCCAGCACCATTTGTTGAATAGTCTGTCCTTGCTCCAGGAATTGGTTTTAGTTCCTTGATCAAATATAAGTTGGCTGTAGATGTTTGGATTGATTTCTGGTATTTCTATTCTGTCCATTGGTCTATTCATCTGTTTCTGTACCAGTACCATGCTGTTTTGATTACAACTGCCCTGTAGTATGTCCTGAAATCTGGTATTGTGATGTCTCTGGATTTGTTTTTGTTTTACAAGATTGCTTTAGCTATTCGAGGTCTCCTGTGCCTCCATATGAATTTCAGCATCATTTTTTCCAGATCTGAGAAGAATGTCTTTGGTATTTTGATTGGTATCACATTGAATCTATAAATTGCTTTTGGGAGAACAGACATTTTGATGATATTGATTCTTCCAATCCATGAGCATGGAAGATTTTTCCATTTCTTGGTATCCTCTTCTATATCTTTCTTTCTTTAAGATTTTGTAATTCTCATCATAGAGATCTTTAACATGCAGAAGCATGAAGCAAGACCCCTACCTAACACCTTACACAAAATCCAGTCAACATTTATTAAATATCTAAATCTACGACTGACACCATCAAATTATTAGAGAACACTGGAGAAACCCTGCAAAATATAGGCATAAGCAAAGACTTCTTGGAAAAGACCCCAAAGGCACAGGCAGTCAAAGCCAAAATTAACAATTGGGATTACATCAAATTGAGAAGTCTCTGTACTTCAAAAGAAACAGTCAGGAAAGGGAAGAGGCAACCAACAGAATGGGTTAGGATACCCATGTGCACATTAGAGTACCTGGGTTCAATTTCCAGCTTTAACCATGATTACAGTTTCTTGCTAATGTAGATTCTGGGAAGCAACAATGATAGTTCACATAATATTTTTTTGCCACCCCTGTGTGTTATCAGTATTACATTCCTGTCTGCCTACTCAGCATCTGTATCTGTCTCCATGGCAAACTTTTGTAAAGTGAACCAGCAGATGGGAACTCTTTTTCGCTATCTCTCTGTGTTTCTCAAATAAGTACATGAATAAAATAAAAATATTTATTTCTAGTTATTTATTTTATTTAGCTTTTGTGAATATAATTGATTTCACAATTTCTTTCTCAGCAATTTGTCATGGCTACATAGTAAAGCTATTAATTTTTGTTGATTTTGTATCTGGCAATGTGGCTAAATTGTTGTTTTTGTAGAGTCTCTAGATTTCTCTAGAGAATTATTTTATCTGTGGACGGGGAAATTTTAGTTCCTCTCTTTCTATTTATATGCCTTTTATTTATTAATAAACACTTCTCAATGAATAAACTAAAATAGCCAACATAATTACTTAGAAAGGCTCAACATCATTAGCTGTCAGGGAATGCAAATCAAAATCACGATGATATTTCATTCAGTCGTTAAAATGCTGGTATCAAAAAGACAAATAGGGGCCATGGAGTAGGGATTGGGCCACAGTCTACAGTGCCAGTATTCCATGTGGGTGCTGGTTCAAAAAGTGGCTGTTTCAATTCCTGTCCAGCTCCCTGCTGATGTGCCTAGGTCAGGGGGTGGGAGGCAGTGGAGGATGGTTCAAGTTCTTGGGCACCTGCATCCATGTGGGGACTTAGATGAAGCTCCTGGCTCCTAGCTCCTGTCTTTGGTCTGGTCCATCCCTAGCCATTGTGGCCATTTGGGGGTGAACCAGCAGATTGAGGATTCTCTCTCTTCTCTCTCTCTTCTCTCTTTATCTCTCTGTGGTCCCACCTTTCTAAATAAATAAGGAAACAAACAATAATTGGGACTGTCATTGTGCTACTGTAGCTTAAGCTGATGCTTTCAAGCTGGTACCCAATATTGTAGAGCTGGTCTGAGACCTAGCTACTCAAGTTCTGATTCAGCTCCCAGCTAATGCACCTAGAAAAGTAGCAGGTGATGGCCCATGTGCTTGATTTTCTGTCACCTAAGTAGGAGACCAGAATGCAGTTCTGGAAAACCTCTCTTTATGTCTCTCTCTGTCTTTGCCTCTATCTTTATTTGTACTTCTCTATCTCTTTGACTTACAAATAAATAAACTTTAAAAATAAAGACAAATAATAACATGTTGTTGAAGATTTTGGAAAAAAGTATTTCTTATAGGCTATTGGAGGGAATATGAATTAGTATAATCATTATTGAGAACAATATGAGAATTCCTCAATTATTAAAAATAGATCTACCATATGACTAAGCTATTTCCACTTTTGAGTATATATCCCAAGGAAATCAATATATAAAAAGTTACCTCTAGGGGCAAGCACTGTGGTAAAGCCACTGCCTGCAGTGCCGGTATCCCATATGGGTGCCACTTTGATTTCCAGCTGCTCCACTTCTGATCCAGCTCTTTGCTATGGCCTGGGAAAGCAGTAGAAGATTGCCCAAGTCCTTGTGACCAAGAAGAAGCTCCTGGCTCCTGGCATCAGATTGGCAAAGCAGCAGCCATTGCGGCCATCTGGGGGATGAAGCAGTGGATGGAAGACCTCTCTCTCTCTGGCTCTCTGTCTGTTTGTCTCTTTCTCTCTCTGCCTCTGCCTGTCTATAAATCTGATTTTCAAATAAAATAAATTAATCTTTAAAAAATATCTACACTCATGTTTATTGTTGTATTTTTTACAATAGCATATAGAATCAATCTCAGTGTCCATTGATAGGTAAATGGATAAATAAAATATGATATATATTGACAATGGAATAATAAAAATGGTTATTTTACCATTTGCAGGAAAATTAATGGAACTGGAAAATATTATGTTAAGTGAAGTAGCTGAGACATGGAATGGCAAATACCACATATTCTCTCATAATTGGAAACTAAATTTAAAAAAATCTGAACATAGAATAATAATAATATCACTTAGGTGAAGGTGTGGGAGAGGGGATAGAGGACATTGTGTAACAGAACCAAATATGTATAGATAAAAGGAATTAATTCTCATGTTCTGCAGCATAGTAGGGCACAAGAACTTAAAATAGAAATCAAAAAGGAAATAAAAATTTTCTAGAAATGAGTGAAGATGACAATAAAAAATATCAAATTTATGGCATACAGCAAATGCAATGTTAAGAGGGAAGTTTACCACAGCTGGTTCCTACATCAAGAAATTGGAAAGGCATCAAATAAATTAGCTATAATTAGATCTCATGGACCTAGAAAAATAGCAAACCAAACCCAAAATTAGTTGAAGAAATGAAATGATTGAAATTAGAGAAGTATTAAACAAAAAGTGGCGGGTGAGAGGGAAGTTATGGGGGGGGCATTGTAATCCATAAGCTGTACTTTGGAAATTTATATTCATTAAATAAAAGCTAAACCCCCCCACAAAAAAAAAGAGATCAGTGAAATGAAAAGCTGTAATTTTTGAAAAAAAAAAAAAAATTTGGCCGGCGCCGCGGCTCACTAGGCTAATCCTCCGCCTAGCGGCGCCGGCAAACCGGGTTCTAGTCCCGGTTGGGGTGCCAGATTCTGTCCCGGTTGCCCCTCTTCCAGGCCAGCTCTCTGCTGTGGCCAGGGAGTGCAGTGGAGGATGGCCCAGGTGCTTGGGCCCTGCACCCCATGGGAGACCAGGAAAAGCACCTGGCTCCTGGCTCCTGCCATCGGATCAGCGCGGTGCGCCGGCCGCGGCGGCCATTGGAGGGTGAACCAACGGCAAAGGAAGACCTTTCTCTCTGTCTCTCTCTCTCTCTCACTGTCCACTCTGCCTGTCAAAAAAATAGAATAAATAAAATAAAATAAAATTTGTACACCATTGGCTCAGCTAGTTAAAAAAAGAGGGAGAAGACCCAAATTAATAAAATCAGATCTGAAAAAGGAGATGTAACAATGAACATCACAGAAATAAAAATAATCAGGAATTACTAGAATCAGCTATTTCCTAACAAATTGGAAAATCTGAAAGAAATGGATACACTCCTGAATATATGCAATGTACCAAAATTGAGTCGTGAAGACACAGAAAACTTAACAGGTCAATAACCAAGATAGAGATTGAATTAGTAAAAAAGACCCTCTCAACAAAGAAAAGATCAGGTCTAGACGGCTTCACTGTTAATTCTACCATACATTTAAGGAAGAACAAATCAAATCCTTCTCAAATTATTCAAAACAGTCAAAAGGGAGGGAATCCTCCAAACCTCTTTCTATGGTGCCAGTATCACCTTAATTCCAAATCCAGAAAAAGATAAAACAAATAAAAAGAACTATAGACCTATGTCCCTGATGAACATACATACAAAAACCTCAACAAAATACTAGATGATTGAATTCAATAACACATTGGAAAGATCATTCACCTGGACCAAATGGGATTTATCCCTGGTATGCAGGATGATACATCACATTAATAAAATGAAGAATAAAAAGCACACAATTAACTCAATAGATGCAGAGAAAGCATTGGATAAAATATAATACGTATTCATGATGAAAATCTTAAGCAAATTGGATATTGAAGGAACATTCATCAAAACAGGACAATTTATGACAAATACACAGGCAACATTTTATAAAATGGGAAAAAGTTGGAAACTATTCCACTAAGATCTGGAACCAAACAAGAATGTTCACTTTCACAACTTCTAATCAATATAGTCCTAGAAGGTTTATCTGGAGCCATTAGGAAAGAAAAAAAAAAAAAAAAAAACTAAGGGATACAAATTGGAAAGAATGAAGACAAACTATCCTTATATCTTTATTTGCAGATGACATGATTCTACACATAGGGAAACCAAAAGACACCACTAAAAGATTATTGACAGTCATAAAAATGTTTGGAAATGTTGCAAAATATAAAATTAGCATACAAAATGAATAGCCTTTGTATACACAGACAATGTCAAGGCTAAGAAAGAACTTCTAAGATCAATCCCATTCACTATAGCTCCAAAAGATTAAATTACTGGAATAAATTTAACCAAGAATGTAAAAGATCTCTATAATGAAAATCGCAAAATACAAAATAAAGAAATATGAGAAGTCACACAAAAAATGGAAATATTTCCATGTTTTTGCATTTTTAGAATTAGTATCATCAGAATGTCCAAAATACTGGAAGCGATTTGCAGAATGAATTTAATCTAAATCAAAATACTGAAGACATTCTTCTCATCTCTAGAAAAAAATGATGTTAAACTTCATATGGAAACACAAGAGATCCCAAGTAGATAAAGAAATATTTAACAACAAAGAAAAGATGGAGTCATCACAGTGCTGGATTTCAAGATGTACTATAGGACAGTTCTAGTCAAAACAGCCTGGTATTAGTACAAACTTAGACATGTAGACCACTGGCACAGAGTAGAAACTGCAGAAATCAATCCATACAATCTACAACCAACAGTTCTTTGAAAAAAGAGCTTAAATCAATCCCTGGAGAAAATAAAATCTCTTCATCAAATGGGAAAAATGAATCTTCACATGCAGAAGTATGAAACAAGACCCCTACTTATACCTTAAACCAAAGTCAAGTCAAAATGGAACAAGGATCTAAATCCAGATACTGGCAAATTACTAGAGGAGAACATTGGGAAAACTCGGCAAGAGATTGTCATAGGCAAAGTCTTCTTGGAAAGGACACCAGAAGCACAGACAATCAAAGCCTAACTTGACAAATGCAATTACATCAAGCTGAGAAGTTTCTGCACTGCAGAGGAAACATTTAACAAAGTGTAGAGATAACTGACAGAATGGGTGAATATATTTGGAAACTGTAACTGATAAAGGATTAAAATCCAGAATCTATAAAGAGCCCAAAAAATTCAACAACAACAAAATTAACATTCCAGTTAAAAAATAGGCAAAAGACTACAAACAGGCATTTTTCAAAAGAGAAACTTCAAATGGACCATAGTCACATGAAAAGCTGCTTGAGACCACCAGGCATCAGGGTAATGAAAATCAAGTCCACAATGAGGTTTCACATCACTCCAGTTAGAATGGATCTCATATAAATATCAAGAAACAATAAATGCTGGCAAGGATGTGAGGGAAAAAGTACCCTAATCCACTGTTGTTGGGATTGTAAAATAGTATAGCCATTTTGGAAGACAATGATGTCCTAAACAGCACTCTGGCCTCAGAATCAGCCCTTAAGGCATGCAGATCCGGCTGAAATGCCCATGAGAGTATTTCAGGCATGGAAAGCCAAGACACTCTGGGGAAAAAAAAAAAAAAAAAAAACCTAAATGAAAGATCTCCGCGAGTGAGATCCCAGCAGAAAGAACGGGTCATCAAAGAAGCAGGTACCTTTCTCTGAAGGGAGGAGAGAACTTCCACTTTGACCATGGCCTTGTCCAAATATGATCAGAGCCTTAGCAGCTCATGACAAGAGCCTAGGGTGATTACTGATGCCATGAACAAGAGTGTCAATTTGTTAAGTCAATAACAGGAATCAATGTGCACTTACTCCTCATGTAGGATCTTTGTCCTTAGTGTGCTGTACATTGAGATTTAATGCTATAACTAGTACTCAAACAGTATTTTTCACTTCATGTTTCTGTGTGGCAGCAAACTGTTGAAATCTTTACTTAATGTATGCTAAACTGATCTTCTGTATATAAAGAGAAACGAAAATGAATCTTGATGTGAATGGAAGGGGAGAGGGAGTGGGAAAGGGGAGGGTTGTGGGTGGGAGGGACGCTAATGGGGGGAAGCCATTGTAATCCATATTCTGTACTTTGGAAATTTATATTCATTAAATAAAAGTTAAAAAAAAGAAAGCTAAAAATAGATATACCATAATACCTAGCAATCCCATTCCTGGGAATCTACCCAAAAGAAATGAAAGCATACAAAAAAGTTATTTGTCATGTTTATTGCAGCTCAATTCACAATAGCTAAGATAAAGATATAGAATATAGATATAGAATCAACCCAGATGTCCATCAACTGATGACTGGATGAAGAAATTGTGAGTTTTCTGAGTTAATTTAATCCTGTATTAATGGTAATATTGGGACATTGGGAGCCAAGGTCAGTAATTTTCAAATAATTGCAAGAATAAATGAGGAATTCAAAGCAGGCATGTTGTTAACGGAGATAGACAGATGATATAGATGAGATAGAGATAGACATAGAGATAGAGATAGAATATAGATAGTGATAGAATAGTGATAGAGACAGAATATAGATATAATTAGATAATTATAGATTTAGATATAGTATAGAATGCTACTCAGATGTAACAAAAGAATGAAATTTTGTTTTTTGCAACAAAATGGTGCAACTGAAAACCACTATACTTAGAGAAATAAGCCAGTTCCAAAGGAAAAATACCATGTTTTCCCTGAGATGTAGTAACTATTACAGTACCAAAATGTATTGTATAGGAGTAAAGTTGATACTTTGAGATTTTTGTTTACGGCTCTTTTCTCTACTGTTGAAGATCAATTGTTTTTCTTTTTACTATTTGTTGAACTCTTTTACTTAGTGTAGGGTTAATCTTATGATCATTAAGTAAGCTGAAAGTAGATCTCTGTAATAATTAAGAGAGTGGATAATAGAGGAAGGTAGAGGGGGTATCAGAGCATGGGCAGGAGGTAGGTAAGGTGGGAAAATATAATTATGTTTCTAAATCTGTATATATGAATTACATGAAATTTGTTTACCTTAGCTAAAAATTAAAAATAAAAATTATAAGACAGAGATGATATTTAAAATCATATATGTTAATTGGGAAGAGAGGAAAAAGTAATGAACTAATGTCCTTCCATTTAGCTTGGATCATTGGTTTATTCATTTAGGAAGTTAGTTATTAGTTTTAAAAGACATCACAGAGAATTATGGTTAATGTTTAAGGAAGATGAAAAATCAGAGTTAGATCAAAAGGAAGAATAAGTTTTAAATCATTACATTATTTGAAATATACATATAGGAAAATAAAATGAAAGCTAACTGGATATGAAAGACAGTATATTTTATTTATTTCGCCAGTATATTCATGCTCAAAGCTTCCTCTGACATATATTGTTGGATAGCAAATGTCAGCAGGAAGGGAAGAGTGAATTTTTCATGCATATTATAAGAATTCAACTGCCAAATAATTTCTCAAATATAATAGATAAATGATAAGTGTTTCATTTTCAATATTACTTTTAAATGCTAATCTTTCTTCCGGAAGAAATATTAATTCAATTTATGAAAAATATTTTTCTAAAACCATCTACTTCTGGTAAAGGTTAAATAGTTTCATGTCAAATAAAAGCATGCTATTTCTTAAATAAAAGGGCAGGTATGTTAATATAACTTGGATTTTCTTGCATATATGTCTTAAATCTTACTGGATGATTAGATTAGATGACCTTTATGTCCATCAAACCCTGGGATTTTGTGATTATATGATTAAATATCTTTTATTTATTCTTATCATATACAATAAGAATGTGATGTATCACCAGCAATTCTAATTAAGTAGTACTTTTTGCACCAGAAGGATTTCTATGCCAAGAATGCAGTGGTAAGAATAACTAACTCTTGGTTAATTTTAATCCTGTATGAATGGCATGATTAGGACCTTGGGTATCAGGGTCAGGAATTTCAAAATAATTGCAAGAATAAATGAGGAATCCAAAGCAAACATGATGTTAATGAATCAAGACTTCATCACTATATCATATGAAGCTCTATAACCTAGATTACAGTACAAACTCCCTCTTCTCCAATTTTATAGTGCTGTAAAAGTTTTAATAATTTTACTCTTAAAATACTGTCCAAATTATATTTTATGTTAATATCCTCTGAATGAATACATGCATGGGTGATAGAAGGATGAGAGATAAATAGATTTTCTATACGAACTTCTGAGCTTTGCAATTTTTATCCTTACAATGCTGCAAGAAAAAATGTGTCTTTTCTAAAAAAAAAAACAATAGTGTTTTGGAGGACATGAGAAAAACCAGTCCTGGTTTTTTTACGCCTTGTTTGATAATCTATAAATTTGTAATTAAAAATAATTTTAAACCTGGGTAAATGTGCTTCAATGTAAGAAACGCTAAAGAATGCAAATATATGTTTATCGATTTGTTGATAGAAGTTTATAAAAATGGAGCCAAGGGTCTTTTGAATCACAGTAATTAAAGCCTGTTTAATTTTACCTACTCTTTATGTCTTCAGGTTTAATCCCTTTGCCATTCCAATGGCCCATTCATCTCTATTAGATTTTCTTGATGGACAATATAAAACCGTGCAAGGATATTTCTTTTGCAAAAGGGCTATTTAGCTCAATTCAAGTTTTACACTTCATATTTAGTAGATTTTTTCTTTTTATTAAAGATTTATTTTATTTATTTGAAAGTCAGTGTTTCAAAGAGTGGTAGAGACAGAAAGAGAGGTCTTCTACCCACTGGTTCACTCCCCAGATGACCACAACAGCTGGCGCTGTGGCTATCCAAAGCCAGGAGCTTAGGAGCTTCTTCCAGGTCTTCCACAAGGGTACAAGGGCCCCAGGACTTGGGCTATCTTCTACTGCTTTCCAAGGCCATAGCAGAGAGCCGGATCAGAAGGGGAGCAGCCGGAACTAGAACTGGCGCCCACATGGGATGCTGGCACTTCAGGGGCTTTAACCGGCTGCGTCACAGCATTGGCCCCAGATTTTCTTTTTTTTTAATGATTTATTTGCTTATTTGAAAGGCAAAGTTATAAAGAGAGAGGGAGAGAGAGAAAAGAGAAGGAACTTCCATGTGCTTGGTCACTCACCAAATGGCTGTAATAGCTGGGGCTGGGCCAAGCCAAAGCCAAGTGCCTGGAAATCCATACAGGTCTCCAACGTGGATTGGCAGGGGCAACAGCACCTGGGCCATCTTCAGTTCTTTTCCCAGGTACAGTAGCAGGGAACTGGATTAGAAGTCCAGCTGCCTGGACTACAACCAGCTCCCATGTGGGATGCCAGCTTTGCAGGCTGCAGCGTAACTCACTGCACTACAATGCCTTCTCCCAGTTAATTTTCTATTAAACTCCATTATGTTATGAAATATCCTCCCTTTCAATTTACAATACATTAACAGACGTTTCAAGGCGAACAGGAATAGATGTAAAAGCTGACATTAAAAAAAAAGAATTTATATTTACAATTTGTTCAACAATTATCAAAATCCAAATTATGTGGCAAAGTGTTGTTTAACATACAGCATAGACTGAAAAATAATATAACAGTATACCATCTGTTTAGAAGATGCCTATAAAATTTGTTTTATTTTATTTATTTTTAATAAGGAATTTATTAGTATATTTGATTCTAAGGGTTACAGGAAAGATGTGATAATTACTATAATACAATTCTCATGTTAATCTGAGGTTAAAACAAAGAGGACAGATTTAATGTAGTTTATAGATACAATTTTAAAAATATAATAACACTTTCCTTCCTCCTTTTCTCCCTCTCCCTTTCCTTCTTTCTCTTTCTTACTTTCTTCCCTCCCTCCCTCCTTCCTTCTTGCTTTTCTTTCTTAAATTTTTGAGATAGCATATATTTAAATTACATTATAATAAAAGGCTAAATGCCTCACTAAATAAAATGTACAAAGAGTAAAACGTTAAAAGGCCTTAGTTCAGTGGGAATATAGACAAAGACTATACATAATAAGTAAATGAAAAGTTGACAATTCTAGTCATATACAGTACCATTTAAAACAATCACAGATCATTAAAATTATAGTAGTATATCATTCTTTTTTTGAAAAATTAATGTATTTATTTTGAAGGCCAAAGTTGGGGGCGGGGGGCTAGGCTTAGCCAAAACCAGGAGCCAGGAGCAATTGTTTTACATTTAATAGCAGTGAGGCATAACACTCATTGCTATCTAGTCACATGATCTGAGAGATATTCAAGTTTGTCAATGTCTTAGAAATTTCAGTTGCAACCAAGATGATTATAATCTGAAAGGTTGATAATTCCATGTATTCTAAATCTTCCTAATTTTCCTGGCTACAATTTCTAACTCTTATCAAGCCATCTCTTGCTTTATAATCTCTTTTAGCTTTATTGCTATCTAATATCACATATTTTTTGAAATTCCATCTAAATTATGAGCTTCATGAGATATTTTTGTCTACTGTGTTCATTTCAGTGTCACAGGCCTTATAAGTGTGCCTGTTGATTAACAGTGTCCTGTGAACACCACTTGAATAAATGAAAAGGATTTAAGTTTCCAGGAAATCCTTCAGTTGCACTTGTAAATGCAAAGATGTGATTATTCATTCCTACAAATCAGTCATGGAAAAGCATTTCTTCAGAGACATGGCACAAATTAATGAAAGCCAAGTAAATTCCATTCTTGTATCCACCAATGAACATTATACAGAATTTGAGGAAAAAGTTAAAAGAAATTTTACTTGTATTCCTCACAAAGTTAGATGCATTCAATATTTCTTCATACGTAATAAGTTGTTCAAGTAAAATTCATTAAATCTAGCTATTTTTCTAAGTAGTAGCATGAAATGTTTAAAGCTAGAGTTGGCTTAATTTCAACAAATTAGTTTTACTTTAGTAACCCAGAAAATTAAGCAAACTTACTTCTCTCAAGATTCAATGTCAGAACTGAGTTTGTGTTTGCAGAACTGTTAGTTATAATTAATAACAGTGGTTCGGATATTTTAGAAGATAAAGATTTATATTTTCAAAAGCATCTCATTTCAAAAATATTATAAAATACTGGGATTTTGATGATTAATTTTAATTAACAATAAATAGGATCACGGATTATAACTTTTTTCAATAATTGGCATAGTGAAAATTTAGATCCTTATTTAAATTTTTATTAAAAATGCATGAATTATATTTCTTCAATTTAGTTTCTTTAAGAAAGCTAATCTATTCAAATTTAATCATTTTGTGCCTGCTTATACTCACACATAAAGCAGAACAATGATAACTATTAATAATTTCAGTAAACAAACATGGCCAATACAACAAATAATTCTAACAAGATTTTTGCCTTAAATTTCCTCCATTGTAGTTTACTCCACCAACTATTGATTAAACTCTACTATGAGTCAAATACTAGGCACTAAGGATTTATCATGTAGAATTTATAAGTTCATGAGAAAAGAATTACAATAAACAAACGAACACATGAATACTTTGATTATTATAAATGCTGAGAAATAAAGTGTTAGGTTATAATCACTGTTAAAGGGTGATATTTAAGCAAATACTTAATAAACAAGGAAAAAGTCATTCAAAAGTTACATAAATATCTTTGAAGAAAGTTACAGGAAGAGGAAACAGTAAATCGAAAATCATGTATAAGGGGTAATTGATGGAGTAGAAGAAGTAATCCTGTTCTTTCCAAGGACAAAAAGAACAGTGTGGTTAGAGAATTCTATCCAAGAAAGATCACAGAACAAGCCACAGATAGGAGATAGGGGTAGAGGCAGGTATAGTGTATATTATGATGGATGCAATCTTTAAGATATTCAAATACATAAATTAACCTATTATTCCTGATCTCAGTCTGAGCACTCCCATAATCAGTGAATTAAGACTAATATTTTTGGTCTTTTGCAAATATAATGACTTTCAATTGTTCCTGCTAAGTACATATATTTATAACAAATACAATCCATAAACAATATAAAATATGTAAATAATGTAATTTGTAAAGCATTTCCCTTTTTATTAGAATAATATAAAGTCATTTCTTTCTGCACAGTAGAGATTTTGAACAGTCATGTAAGTAATAGTTTTCAAGCAAACTCACATTGTGGTTTTGTATTTTCAATAACTGCATCTCACCCATACCCCTCCCACATTGTGGTTTTGGAATTGGCTTTAAAAATTGAAAGTTTGCAAGTATCTTTTGCAGTTTTGAGTTTTTCTTGGAAATGTCCAAAGATGAAAGACTTCCTGGAACATCTTGTACATGGAAACTGTAGGCACCCGGAGTGAGGAAAAGAGCCAACCATTATTCCCTGGCAGTCTAAGATGGATGGAAATGACAGCAGGACAGGTGACAGGAAGGGTCATAGGCCAGTGGGATGCAGATGAGAGACAAAGGGAGAGGCAGCAGCCATCTGGAATCTTCACCAATAAAGAACTGGTGACATCAGGGTACCGTTGAAGAGCCAAAAGTGTCAAGCACATGCTGTGCTGAGACCACCAGACTGGCCCTAAGCCAGGCTGAAACAGCAGACGGGGTAGTGTCTTTCTGCGCCTGAAATCATGTATTCAGTCTCCTGTTTCTAATGCTGTGACCAGGCCACGTCAACCCCTTTGAAAAGGAAGGAGGAGAGGTGACAGGTTTGAGAAGGAGCTAAGCTTCAATGGCAACCTTGATATTAAAATCAATGGGCACTTGGGACACTTCACAGGAACTAGAATTTTAATTCCTATTGGGCTTTGCAGTTACTGGTCTGGCCTGAGGAAAAAGGTATTCTCCAGGAGAGAATCCTGATACAAAAATTAGCGCAACAAAGAAGTGCGCCAGGCTCAACTCTTCAACCAGTATATGCAGAGAATGGCAGGTGCAGGAGCTGAGCCCAACCCAGTGATCAACGCTTACCTGCCAGCGCCTCCTTCAGGTGACTTCATGACAGCAACCCACAGACTCAGAAACATGGGGCATACTATCCTCCTAGCCAAACTGCTCAACTAAGACCAAGTCCTCGCTGGACCGCTCACCCATTCCAAAATAAGCCCAGTGCTATCCGCCCAGCCGCTCCTGGACCACCATTTAGTACCGTGAGACCAACTTCTTCACAGGTTCCACGAATCTCGTCTGCACAGCGTGTTGCTAACACATCAGCACCAACAATGGGACCACGTCCTGAAGCTGCTGCAGCCACTGCTGCTGCCCACATCGTTCCACAGTTCCACAGATATGCTGCCTGAGCTCGCCATCCTTAATCTTAATGCACAGCCATCAGTTTCCAGGCAACAGCCGCTGATCACTTACGAGGTCCAGAACCTTTGCTTCTTTGTTGTCATCTGCACCACCACTCCAGCCCCCTCCATCCCTAGCTCAAGAGCAAAAACAAATCTGTGAAGGTTGCTTCCTCTTATTCAAGCACGCACCCGATTCTTGTTGGTTAATTCATTGGTTCGTTGTTCGTGATAGGTAATGCAGAACTTTATATGCTTGAGTCTCCAGCGTCTCTCCGTTCTAACGATGATGGAGCTGTAGGTGTACCACAAGCCCACCAAGATAAAAAGGCTGCCCAGAAAGCAGTGAACAGTGCCATTGGTGTTCCAAATGTTTAGAACTGATCGGGGATCATGAAAACAAACAAAAATATCTAAACTTTGAAAAACTCAAAATATTGTGGAGAAATGAAAATTATAGAATAAAAAAATGAACATTTTCCATCAAAACAGGTCCAAAAGAAACTTAGAACCTTACACACTGAGCAGGTCTAGCAGGCATACTACTACTTCTAGATTACTTATTGATCTAAAAACAACAAAAATCCACAAAATAGTAAAATATAAAAAAAAATTAAAGCTTTATACAGCCTGGAAAAAAGAATTTTCAGCAAAATACAAAAGTTTAAAGCATTCCTTTCTTTAATGTCAGCTCTATTTTAAGGAACAGAATCCATAACTGAGCAAGGAAACATAATTTGGATTATAAAATTCCTGCTGTAATAAAAATTGCTTAAACATTGAAAAAATTCAGCTGCCGGTGCTGCGGCTCACTAGGCTAATCCTCCGCCTTGTGGCACCGGCACACCGGGTTCTAGTCCTGGTCGGGGCGCCAGATTCTGTCCCGGTTGCCCCTCTTCCAGGCCAGCTCTCTGCTGTGGCCAGGGAATGCAGTGGAGGATGGCCCAAGTCCCTGCACCCCATGGGAGACCAGAAGTACCTGGCTCCTGCCATCGGATGGATCAGCGTGGTGCGCCTGCCACGGTGGCCATTGGAGGGTGAACCAATGGCAAAGGAAGACCTTTCTCTCTGTCTCTCTCTCTCTCTGTCCACTCTGCCTGTCAAAAAAAAATAAATAAAAAAGAAAAGAAAAAATTCAGCACATGTAGTTTTACTTGTGAATTTAGAACAGAGGAAAAACAAAGTGAGAAGGATACATTATCAAGTCAGTTGCCACTATGGACTTCTCATTTGGGGGATGTTTGTTTTGTTTATTTTAAAAAGCTTAGTACATAACTGATAGAATTAAAAAGGAGAGAACGATCTAACATGGGAAGCAGGATACACAGCAGACTCATAGAATGGCAGATATCCTAAACAGCACTCTGGCCTCAGAATCAGCCCTTAAGGCATTCAGATTTTGTTAAAAAGCCCATGAGAATATTTTAGGCATGGAAAGCCAAGACACTCTGGCAAAAAAAAAAAAAATGACCTAAATGAAAGATCTCTGTGAGTGAGATCCCATTGGAAAGAATGGGCCATCAAAGAAGGAGGTACCTTTCTCTGAAGGAAGGAGAGAACTTCCACTTTGACTATGACATTGTCCAAATAATATTGAGTTGGCAAGCTCAAGTGTCTTCCATAGCCTTGGCAACTCCTGACAAGAGCCTTGGGTGATTACTGATGCCATAAACAAGAGTGTCAATTTGTTAAGTCAACAACAGGAGTCACTGTACACTTATTCTTCATGTAGGATCTCTTTTTTTAATGTGTTGTACAATGTGAATTAATGCTATAACTAGTACTCAAATAATACTTTACACTTTGTGTTTCTGTGTGGGTGCTGTCTGTTGAAATCCTTACTTAGTATATACTAAATTGATCTTCTGTATATTAGGAGAATTGAAAATGAATTGATGTGAATGGGATGGGAGAGGGTACAGGAGAGGGTAGGGTTGCAGGCGGGAGGGAAGTTATGGGGGGAGGGAAGCCATTGTAATCCATAAGCTGTACTTTGGAAATTTATATTTATTAAATAAGAGTGTTTAAAAAAAGCTTAGTACACTATTTAGAGGAATCATACCTCTTTCCAATGCCAAGATATTGATTACTGTCTCTGAAAACCTGCCTAAAGTGTACCTTTCAACTCCAGCGTAAGGGAGCAGCAAAATTCCACACCCCGGGTTGTCACTTTGTGTGCACCAAACTTGAAAACAGGATAAAGGAGAGCTAGTTCTCTGAATATAACAAGTAGACCTGCTATTTCCATTCCATGCACCTCCTTACTTGGAGGTCTCGTTCCTGTTTCCCAATTATGTGATCTTTCCTTTATTATTTAAGAGAAACATCTGCCTCTTAAATATTATATGTGACTCTTGCTGTGAGGTTTTCTTATAAGTTTACCATAAACACGCTTCATAGTGTGAAAGCATTAAATAGCAAGTATTCTACTGTATTTAGTAATGTGTACAATTCAGAAACTTTACCAAAGCATGGGTTAAAACAAAACTTCAGATAAAATGCTAACAATAAAAATATTTTTCAAAGATTCAATGTGTAGAAAAATACTACATGAAGTTCTTATACGTAAATCAGTTGATATAATCTTCCTCCCACACGTCATAATTTTTTATTATTCTTATGACACATTTGTGGATTATCAACATATTACAACTTTTTCATGAATTCACTATTCTGAAGGGTAGGGAAAGATAATTGAATCAATTGATTTTGAAATATGAAGCTTAGCTTAGAATATAAAATTATAATCATATACCCTGTTGGAAAAACAATGAAACCAAAATATCTATAATGATGAAATTGATAAAAATCAATTGAAAAAGTAGGAATTAATGTTTGTTCTATCAGTTAAGATGCCTACATCCCATAAGAGAGTACTGGCTTGAGTCCTGGCTTCACTCCCGATTTCAACTTCCTGCTAACGCAGTACCTCAGGGAAAGCAGTAATGAACCAAATAGTTTCACCTGCATGAGAGACCCAGATGGAGTTCCCAGCTCCAGGTTTCAGCCAGGCCCAGACCTGGACACTGCAGGCCATCTGCATAGTGAACCAACAAACTGCAGCTCTCTTTGTCTGTTTGCCCCCTCTATATATCTCTCTTTGTGCCTCTCTGACTCTGAAATAAGTAAATAAATGAATGAATAAATAATTTAAAAAGTGTGGGAAAATAAATGTCATTTGCCAACTGTGTACTACTTTTCAAGTGATGAATATAATCACAACTATTATTTCAATTACCACAAAAAGCCAACAGTGTAGTTATAAGCAAAGAATTTATACTTCTGGAATGTTAAATTAAAAAGTAAGAATTACATGAAATATCGGAATGGTCATTTGACCTTGAAGTTAAGATGCCTGCAACCCATATCAAGCACGTGAGTTTGATTTCCAAAAACGGTTCCTGAGCCCAGATTTCTGTTACAGTAGACATTGAGAGGCAGTGGCATGGCTCAACCTGCACATCATCCACATAAGACACCTAAATTGAATCTTCAGCTTCTAATTTCAGTTCCAGTCCAGTGTGGGCATTTTGAGGGGTGAACCAGCATATAAGATCTCTCTCTCTCTCTCTCTCTCTCTTTCTCTCACTCACTTACACTCTCCCTCTCCCTTTTTCCCACTCTCACCTCTTGGTCTGTCTTCTATCTTTCTACCTCACAAATATATAAATAAAAATTAAAAAAAACAAAATCTACATTGAATTATAAGGTAAGCCAGTATTCCATTTTTTTTTATTTTTTTTTGACAGGCAGAGTGGACAGTGAGAGAGAGAGACAGGGAGAAAGGTCTTTCTTTGCTGTTGGTTCACCCTCCAATGGCCACCGCAGCTGGCGGGCTGGTGCACTGCGGCCGGCACACCATGCTGATCTGATGGCAGGAGCCAGGTGCTTCTCCTGGTCTCCCATGGGGTGCAGGGCCCAAGCACTTGGGCCATCCTCCACTGCACTCCCTGGCCACAGCAGAGAGCTGGCCTGGAAGAGGGGCACCGGGACAGAATCTGGCGCCCCGACCAGGTCTAGAACCCGGTGTGCCGGTGCCGCAAGGCGGAGGATTAGCCTATTGAATACTGTGCTGGCCCGTATTCCATTTTTTTTTTAAGATTTACTTATTTGTCTCAAAGGCAAAGCGAGAACGAGAGAGAGAGAGGAATCCTCCATCTGCTGGTTCACTTCCCAAATGGCTGCAATGGCTTGAGCTGGGCTAGTCCAAAGGCAGGAGCCAGGAGCATCTTCTGTGTCTCCCACATGGGTACAGGGGCTCAAGCATATGAACCATCCGTGCTGCTTTCCCAGTCCATTAACAGGCAGCTAGACTGGAAGAGGAGCAGGCAAAGACTTTACCAGCTATGCTACAATGCTGGCCACAAGCCAATATTCTTAAGGGTTACATTTTAATACAACAACATCAGCTTTATAACTGTGGAATCTCAAATACAGTGATAATTTTTTGAAAAATATTATTTAATACTCATGATAGCTATCATAACTATATGCCAATGTATTTTTCCCAAAAATGAATAATAATACTCAATAATGATAATTAGATCACAAGTGAGACATGAAACCTAGAATAAAGATGGAAAGAAAAAAAAATAAAAAGGAAATGTATTCTAAAGTAAATATGGTGGGAAGAAAAAATAAAAAGGAAATAAGGGGAAAGAAGAGTTTTGTCAAATAGAAAACAGAAAATAAAATAGCAAGAACATGAAAATATCTTAGCTAAACATCAAAATGTTTATTATTAAAACAACAAATCAAACCAAAGCATATGCTGTTTAAAAATATGACATCTAAAATTAAAACATGGTAAAATAGCAAATGACAAACTATTTATAAAATAAATAGCTATTGTGAATTGAGCTTATTGCAATTCACAAGAGCTAAGACCTAGAACAAACCCAAATGCCCATCAACAGTAGACTGGATAAAGAAATTATGGGACATGTACTCTATAGAATACTATACAGCAGTCAAAAAAAAACGAAACCCGGTCATTTGAAACAAGATGGAGGAATTTGGAAAACATCATGCTGAGTGAATTAAGCCAGTCCCAAAGGGACAAATATCATATGTTCTCCCTGATCGGCGACATCTAACTGAGCACCAAAGGGGAAACCTGTTGAAGTGAAATGGACACTATGAGAAACAATGACTTGATCAGCTCTTGTCCTGACGGTTGATGTACAATGTAATACTTTATCCATTTTAGTATTATTTTTTGTTCTAGTACCATTGGTTGAACTCTGTAATTAACACACAATTATTCTTAGGTGTTTAAATTTTAACTGAAAAGTGATCCCTGTTAGGAATTTGGAAAACATTATGTTGAGTGAAATAAGCCAATCCCAAAGGGACAGATACCACTTGTTCTCCTTGATAGGTGACAACTAACTGAGCACCAAAAAGGAAACCTGTTAAAGTGAAATGAACACTATGAGAATGGTGACTTGATCAGCCCTCACCCTGACTGTTGATGAGCAGCTTAATATGTTATCCCTCTTAGTATTTTTTTTGTTTGTTCTACTTAATACTTTTGGTTGAATACTGTAATCAATACACAATTCTTCTTAAGTGCTGAAACTTAACTGAAAAGTGATCACTGTTAAATATAAGAGTGGGAATAAGAGAGGGAAGAGATGTGCAATTTGGGACATGCTCAAGCTGACTTACCTCAAACGGTAGAGTTAGAAACATACCAGGGGATTCCAATTCAATCCCATCAAGGTGGCATGTACCAATGCCATCTCACTAGTCCCAGTGATCAATTTCTGTTCACAATTGATCGTAATGATAGGACTAAGAACCAAAGGGGTCACATAAACAAGAATAGTGTCTGCAAATACTAGCTGATAGAATCAAAATGGAGAGAATGATCCAACATGGGAAGTGAGATACACAGCAGACCTATAGAATGGCAGAAGTCCTAAACAGCACTCTGGCCTCAGAATCAGCCCTTAAGGCATGCGGATCCGGCTGAAAAGCCCTTGAGAGTATTGCAGGCATGGAAAGCCAAGACACTCTGGGGAGAAAAAAAAAAAAAAAAAAAAAAAAAAAAAAAAACCAACAACAACAACTAAATGAAAGATCTCCACGAGTGAGATCCCAGTGGAAAGAACGGGTCATCAAAGAAGGAGGTACCTTTCTCTGAAGGGAGGAGAGAACTTCCACTTTGACCATGGCCTTTTCTAAATATGATCAGAGTCAGTGAACTCAGGGGGCTTCCATAGCCTTGGCAGCTCATGACAAGAGCCGAGGGTGATTACTGATGCCATAAACAAGAGTGTCAATTTGTTAAGTCAACAACAGGAGTCACTGTGCACTTACTCCTCATGTAGGATCTCTGTCCTTAGTGTGCTGTACATTGAGATTTAATGCTATAACTAGTACTCAAACAGTATTTTTCACTTTATGTTTCTGTGTGGGAGCAAACTGTTGAAATCTTTACTTAATGTATGCTAAACTGATCTTCAGTATATAAAGAGAATTGAAAATGAATCTTGATTTGAATGGAAGGGGAAAGGGAGTGGATAAGGGGAGGGTTGCGGGTGGGAGGGACGTTATGGGGGGAAAGCCATTGTAATCCATAAGCTGTACTTTGGAAATTTATATTCATTAAGTAAAAGTTAAAAAAAAAAGGAAAAAAAAAAGAAAAAAAATACATGGATGTTCGAAATATCTGGTTTTAAAATAAAAGATTTTCTGAGTAAAAAATAAAATAAAATAAATAAAATATTAGCTTAATGAAAAAAATAAAAAAATAAATAGCTATTCAGAATGTAAAAAAGTGAGGCCCACATTGTGGTGCAGAAGGTAAAGCATCTTTTGCAACTCTGTCATCCCACATGGGTGCTGGGTTCCACTCCTGGCTGCGCCACTTCCAATCCAACTCCTTGTTAATGACCTTGGAAAAGCAGTAGAAGATGGCACAGTACTTTGGCCCCCCCATGTGGGAGACCTGAATGAAACTCCTGGTTTGTGGCTTTGGCCTTGCACAGGCCTCGTCATTGCAACCACCTAGAGGATGAACCATCTGGGGAAGAACTAGCTCTCTCTGATTCCTCTTTCTGTAGCCTTGATATTCACATAAATAAATCATTTTTAAAAAATAAAGAAATTAATGAAAACATCATAGTGTGTTTAATATTTTTTTAAAATTAATATTACATATAAATAAATAAGAATGTAAATATATGAATGATTTTAAATTTGTGTACTGTGTACATAATTAACAAGATTGACTATATGTATTATATAGTACTTGACAAGCAGAAAACACAAATTTCTCAAGTATTTTAAAAATTGGATAATTTTAATTCATGCCATGAATTAATAATATTTATATCTTAAGTATGTTCTTCTAATACTATAAATTAGGATTTAAAGGAAAATATTGCAAAATATTTAGGTAATGTTTAGCAACTGAAATTATTTATAAATATTTAAGAATATTTCATGAAAATTATTGTCTTTTTGGTCCCAAACTAAGAACTCAAATACTTACTATATTGCATAGAATGAATAGGTTATATTACATCTTTGCTATAGATATAAAATTCAATCTGTAGGAAGCTAGTTTATGTTTAAAAACAATCGTCATTGCATAAATGAAGCTAGAAAGATCTTTGGAGCTAGTATTTTAAAATATAACAAAATATTGAGTGCAGCACCATTTATGTAAGGCATTTATACATGGACATCTGTGTATTTTGTTTTTAGTAAATACTATAATCCTGGTTTGGAAGTATGCACAGCTACAAGTATGCAGAAGAGAAGCCACTTTCAGATATACTTTGATATATTTTGACAATGTTTAAATATCTTACAACAAAAATTATTTATGCTGGGGCCGGTGCTGGGGAATAGCAGGTAAAGCTGCCGCCTGCAGTGCAGGCATCCCTTGTGGGCACCGGTTTGAATCCCAGCCACTCTACTTCCCATCCGGCTCTCTGCTATGGCCTAGGAAAGCAGTAGAAGATGGCCCAAGTCCTTGGGCCCCTGCATCTATGTTGGAGACTCAGAAGAAGCCCCTGACTCCTGGCTTAGGATCAGCCCTGCTCTGGCTGTTGTGGCTAATTGTTGGGGTGAGCTAGTGGATGGAAGACCTCTCTCTCTCTCTCTCTCTCTCTCTCTCTGCCTCTCTTTCTCTCTCTGTGTAACTCTGACTTTCAAATAAATAAATAAATCTTTTAAAAAAATTATGTTATGTTCAATGATTTAAAGTGTAAAACATGGACCTATAAATTACCAACAAGTTAATAGACACCTTCAATGCTAGATGAAGAAAATGTTAGTCATCAAGTCTTATTTGGGTACCATAATTTTTTGTGACAAGAATATGATCCCTGGAGAAAGTACATTTATTTTTCCTGCTTTATTACTTTTGTATTCCTTTCTCTGTTCTTATTAAATCTTCAAAAGAAAAGCCGATATGGATATGTCAATCATTGCTGTCAGGTAGGGTTAGCAAAATTGAATTGGAGTCATCAAGATTTGAATGTAAATGTTGAACAGGACTGGGAAGAAACATGGTTTCTTGTTTGGGGCAAAAAAGGAGGGATATCTACAGGGATACTGAATTGGTGCAAAACATAAACTAATGTTCTGTCCGCTAAAAGCTGATGGATGTAGGAGCACTGGTACTCCTATATCACTATGGGATTCCAGACCATGGCTAACTTTTGAGTATGTATCCCTGTGAATTGCAGAACACTCTGAAACATATTCATTTCCCAAAAGACGTAATGGGATAGGACTTATGACACTGGCTAGATAAATGGCTAGAATTCCCATCACCCAGGGAATTACTTGTGCAACAATTCACAGCCCAATTCTGCTTTATGAATTATTTCATATATAATATAGTATGTCATTTTAACTACCTCTACAACCTTTATTGGGTGTTCTTATACCACAGAGACACCTGTTATAACTATAATCTTACAGGAGAAATAGATTTTTCCCTTTAACTGACCCTTAGTTTTCAATGCCAGACCAAGAAGTTCTTATTAAGGCAAACTTCAGGAATTCATCTAAACTCATGATTAACATAGTCAGCAAAATATTTTGCATTAACTCCTGAACACTTTACTGATTAAAAAAATAGAGAATGCCTAGTTTTTCTATGTTTAATTTTTAATAAGTGATCTTTTAAAATTTCTCCACTTTTAAAAATTTAGTTCATTTTCATTGGTATACCTAAATGCTTGTAAAAGATATATATATATATATATATATATCACCAGCAGAAATTTTTAAAGTTTATGTATGAATATATATATATATATGTGTGTGTGTGTGTATATATATATATATATATATCCCTCTTTAATCAAATACTCTTAACCTAATTTCATGGCAGATATCAATCTAAAATATAACATAGTAGATTACTAGAAATAGTCAATGTTTAGAATATGGTAATAAATATTGAATTTTAAAGCTTGAAGAGTTTTCTGCTTTACTGAGAACAATCTTCTTATTGAGGACAGTCATAAATACATTAAAATATTCCAATGTGATAAGAAGGAGCCGCAGATTAGGTCATTGTGGAATTATAGTTCCCTTGCTTAATGATTGTAGAAAATTGCCTGGCAATCGAACAAAGAGAAAGAGGGCGATGTGGTGAATGCGGGCTAATTAAACCAATAATTGCTTCTTGTTGTGTACCCAGATAATGTGCCCCTGATAATTTCAAATGAAGTCTTGAAGCACTCTTCTTGAATGAAATGCTGTGCTAGTTAAAGCTCTGTGCAATTCTCCTTGTGCATAGAAGGTGGCCTACTTCTCACAGTCCCTTGCATTGCTTGATTAAAAAGAAGTAATCAGTGGCATGGAAGACTTCTCATATTAGAGATGCATCTGTCAAATGATATTTTTGTATTGATGTTTCTATTCCTCATAACATTTTCATGTCACTAAATATGTATAAATTGGGTGGTTAATCACTCTAACAGTATTAATGCCATACCCACATAATTTTGGGGAAGAATTTTGAATATTAAATATGTTGATCCATTATACTAAGCACTATATATATATATATATATTCTACATTATGTTATTTACAATTAAGAGAAAGGTATTCTTGTGATAAAAATTTCTTGACAGGTATACCCTGCAAAAAAGAATCATTTACACTGTTTTTGAGCCTATCTCAGCCTACAATTCTGTTTATGAATAGTACTTTATTGACCTCAAGAAAACGAATTCAAATTTATATAAATTTTATCATCTAGTGTCTATACAATATGTTAGAGATTCTAGGAGTCTCAGTTCTCTACAATAACTTCCTACAACATCCAAATTTTTCTCATTTATAATATCAACATTAATAATATCAATGTTACTCTTATTTCTTCACTTACATTGTGACAGACACAGAAAGGACGGTCTTTCATGATTTATTGCACACAACACACTGCAATGCTCAGGATTTCCAGATTTTATTGTTAATCATAAGCCTTTATTATTATCTGCATGGTTACCAATTCATGGCTTTAAAAACATGATGATTGTTAATGCCCATAATGAGATTGAAAATGCTGCTTTGGACACAAATTAAACAACTTGATCATATTTATTTGTAATATTGTAATGATAGTTATGACAGAAGATATGATGAGATGCTATAAGAGTGAAACTATTTGCATGTATTATTCCTTTAACAAAATATTTAATCCAAGACTAGTATTTCCCCAAGTGTCAGAGACTTCTCAAACTGAAGAAGTGTTCCATATTCAGGAATGCAATTTTCTTAACAAGTCATATGTAGTTACTACCAAAAAACATCACAAATTCGGATAATGTTTCAGCATCCATAAATATGTATTCAGAGGGAGAATCAAATTGTTAATATTTCAAAACTATCCATATTTTATCTTTGTTCTCTAAATGATCTTGAAAATCTATATACATAGTGTTGACCTGTAATTCAATTATACAATATATGTTTTCTGAGAAATATATGTGGAAAGCAGGATTCCTTTTTCTTTGTAACTTACACATCTTCTTTATACAACTGCACAGTGCCCAAAAGAGCTTCATGAATGCCAATGCTTAACAAGTAGCTTGGAGTCACACTGCTTAGGTTAATCTATAAGTTTATATGATTGCATTTTTTATTCTGAAATATAGAAATAATGTCAAAATAGAATTTCTAAACAAAGGAACTGTGCTTTACATATTTGATTGAAGTATATGTTTAATATAGAATAAAATTTATATAAATCTAAATTAAATGAATGCTATATATACATATTTAATCTAAATGAAGTTAATTCATATATTTAAGTGAAATTTAAAATTCTTTAGTGATTAGAAACATCTGGAAATATGTTTTCTAGAACATAGTTAATATTTGAAGTGTAAGGGATATTAGCCATAAAACTGCAATCACAAATAAACGGAGCTTGTCCCATTTTAAAATTGTAGTTTTAATCCTAATGCAGTCTTTATCTTTTCATACACACATTCAAGCATCTCCTGATATCTTACTGTAAATATTACATGGTTGTCAACACACGAAACAACTTTTTCTGTCACAATAATTAAACCTGTGTCTCCCAGTATCATTCTCCATGAGTGTATCCTGCGGCAATGCTAGGATGGTCAAAATAAGCTTCCATTCTAACCACCAATTGTTTTTGATGGATTTTTAAATTTATGGAACTATCTATTATGATTAAAAGACATTGAGCAGGTTGAGGTGAAACACAAACACACAAAGATATTTTCTTCTAGTTGCATATAAACAGAGATCAATGTTAAACACCAATCCTGCATGGATGCTTTCTTTCATGTTTGTGTGTGTGAGTCTATAATTTCCTTATGAGATTAATATATAAATTTTATAATACAGAACTGATGATAGAAGTTTAAAACATTTTATAAAATGTTTTTATGTTTGTTTTATATGGACATTGCATAAAAGCTTTAGAGTTTTCATTATATAATAACTTTCTTATTGTTACATTTCAACTATTTTATATAAACCTGAGTATTTCTTATCAAAGTTTTAAAAAATGTCCATAAATGGAGCTGGCACTGTGGCTCAATAGGCTAATCCTCCCCCTTGCAGATCCAGCACACCGGGTTCTAGTCCCAGTCAGGGCGCCGGATTCTGTCCCGGTTGCCCCTCTTCCAGGCCAGCTCTCTGCTATGGCTAGGGAGTGCAGTGGAGGATGGCCCAGGTCCTTGGGCCCTGCACCCGCATGGGAGACCAGGAGAAGCACCTGGCTCCTGGCTTTGGATCAGCACGATTCGCCGGCCCCAGCGCACCAGCCGTGGCAGCCATTTGAGGGTGAACCAACTGCAAAAGGAAGAACTTCCTCTCTGTCTCTCTCTCTCTCTCACTGTCCACTCTGCCTGTCAAAAAAAAAAAAAAAAAAACAAAGTCCATAAATGCTTAAAAATGTTTTGATGTATCATTTAATAAGGCAGAATGTCTCCTAACATGCAAATCATAACTATTCTGTATACTTATTAATCATTTGAGTCATAAGATTTAAAAATAATAATTATATAGAAAAGTTGTGACATAATTTAATGTCATATATGAGGGCTACAAAAAGTTAATGAAAAATACACTTATAATATAATCTGTATTTTTTATGAACTTTTTAGGCCTCTCATATTTTAGAGATGAAGATTATAATTTTGCAAAACTATTTGTGTAATTACAACACCACCATGACCTTCACTATCCTGGTCCAGTTGCACACTGTTTCATGATTGTATATTCCTCCATAGATAGATAAATCTTCCCATTTTATGCTAGCATTTCACTGGTGTAATTTTCTGCAATTTGTATCTAGAGTACATATACTTTGCAGAACTAAAGATACAAAGTTTAGAATAACCCATTTTCCTAGGCGCGTGTACAGTTCAGTCATTGAAAAGTAAGCCTCGTGTGGTGATTCCCTCCAAAACAAATTCTAGCAACCTATTTCAGATATAGTAATTATGCTGGAAATTCATGCAAAAATATGTTAATGAATGGATTATCATAAAATTCAACTTTTTTTAAAATGTTCAAAGCAATTCTAGTCTTTAAACCTGACATCTATATGTTTATAAGTTGTGAAAATGGATTTCAGAGAGGAATACACTCAATATTGCTTTAGTTGGCAGAAATTCAAACAATGAAAGATATTTTGGCCATGAAGAAATTATGTCTATTTGTTCTCTGTCTTTATAAAAATTTCTGATATAAAACCATCTGTTTAAAACTTGTTAAAAGTCTGCCAATGCATATAATTCTATGCTTTGTAAATTATTTGAGTATTGAACATCTGAAGTGTTTTGCTGAGAGAGATGATTTTTAATGATGAATGAATTTACAGAAAGAAAAAAGTGTGCCTGTTCTGAGTGAATAATTGTATACCATTAGTGTTTTATGGACAAATCATCCTAACCCTGCATTTCAATTCTAATTTATATAATAATCATTTGACCTTATATCATTGTATTTAACACTACTCAAACCATAATATGTGTCACTTGCTCCATTTATTAAGCAAGAACTCAATACAATGAAATATTTAATTATTGTTAGTTGAGATAAATAGAACACCATATGTGAGAAAATAAATGCTACCTAATCATTATTTGTTTAAATGTTTTCACATCACATAATAATACACAGTAGATTAATGGTAAAATTACAACAAAAGACTCAAGGAATATAGCATTATTTAAAAAAGGAAAATTTCCATATTTCCATATTGTATGTATGAATGGGCAAATTGTTTGAAATATGATGTAAAAGTCAAAGTGATTAGTGAAACTCTTGTGACAGATAAAAAGAATATTTATATGATAAATCACTTATGTAGATCGCAGTTTTTTGACAACCTTAACTGTAAAACATGGCAGGAACACAAATATTAGTAGTTAGGACTCTGAAAAGATCAAAATCAGTCATACCATTCATGTTAGAACATCATTCATACTTATTTACTTTAGAGAGAAAAGCCCATTAGCTGAATCACACACAGTCATTACCTACAGAAGAGCACACTAGCATAGTGCTGTCCTACCTGGGCTCTGGGATGAATTCTGACATTTCCATCATATGATTGTGTGCCCCTGGATAGTTACCCAGCCTTCCTATCTTCACTGGTAAAATATAGATTAAATGCTATCATCTTGATATGGCTATCTGGTTAAACAAGTCAGTATAACAAAGATCATTAAACTTATGTTTATGTCAAAATATATAAAAATAGAGGGATTGATATGGCAGGTAAAGCTGTGGTCTGAGATGCCAGTATCCCATTTTGGTTCCATTTTGTGCCCAGCTGCTCCATTTCCCATCCAGCTCCCTGCTAAAGGCCTGGGAAAGCAGCGGAAGATGGCTCAAGGTTTGGACCCCTATCATCCACGTGGTAGACCTGGACGAAGCTCCTTGTTTGGTCTGGGCCAGTGCTCTTCCCCATTCTTTCTCTCTCTCTCTTTCTGTCTCTCTCCCTCTTTCTCTTCAACTTTGAATTTCAAGTAAATAGATAAAATCTTTTTTGAGAAAATATATATTAGTTTGTTTCTAGTGGTATACCATTGGACATAACATCTTGTCTTCATTTTTTGACTACATTATTTTCCTACATTCCACTGTTACACACTACAATATTAAATACTTTTACAGGGAAAATTTCTCAAACATGATACAACTGAACATGACAGTACATGTGATCTCATTTCTGAGATTGGAAATATCTGTCTCCCACTTTCTTAAACAAATAAATAAAAATTTGAAGATTTTTGTTAGAGCCATTAAAATACAGTGCTACAAACATGGAATCATCTAAATATATTCTATAATTAAGACATATACCTGATGCTATAAACCACAATGATGGAATGTTGTGTCCCAAGCAAAATGGTTGAAGTCATACAACAAAAGCAGTAATTTGGCTTAATGTAATTGATTAAATGACTCTAATTCTCTGTCCAATAAAATTCTCACTGAAGTAGCAGAAAGCATACAAAAGGGAATAAAAATTAGACTAGTAAAAATATAGATTTACTATATGAATAAATCAGAAGATATTGGAATTTCCTGTAGTATCAAAACCAATAAAGGGCAAGATAGTATTGGATAAACAAAACAGAATATCATGAATGAAGCCATTGCAGATATTTAGAACAAATAATTATTTCCCAATACAGTGTGATACAAATCCATATTCAGTCAAAATAAATGTAAGCAGAATGAGAAGTTTTTCATTCAGTAATTCTACATAATATGTGGTTAAGATCTGAGGCCCCTGGAGTGATTTACCACGTGTGTTTTACTCTTTAGCCCTACAATTTTCACAATATTGTCAACAGCAAATTAGATGTAGTAAAATGTCTATGTGCATTTGTTGTTGGTGTAAATCATTATAGCCTTTACGGAAGATATTTTCCATACATTTTACAATATAAGGTAGACAATATATATAAATAAAGCAAAGTAAATAATATAATGATATAAACCCATGCAAATATATGAAGAATAATGTAAATAACATGTAAACATTTATATTATATTATAAATGATACATCTAAATAATATTGCAATGTAATATACTGTAAATAATATAATGCCTATATTCTAGCATAACATTTCTGCTATAGGAAATATTTTTTTTAATTTTTATTTATTTGACAGGTAGTATTATAGAGAGTGAGAGAGAGAGAGACAGAGAGAAAGGTCTTCCTTCTGCGGTTCACCCCCGAAATGGCCGCAACAGCCGGAGCTACGCCGATCTGAAGCCAGGAGCCAGGTGCCTCCTCCTGGTCTCCCATGCAGGTGCAGGGCCCAAGCACTTAGGCCATCCTCCACTGCCTTCCCGGGCCACAGCAGAGAGCTGGACTGGAAGAGGAGCAACCAGGACTAGAATCCAATGCCGGTATAGGATGCTAGCACCGCAGGCAGAGGATTAACCAAGTGAGCCACGGCGCCTGCCCCAGGAAATATTTTCTGAAAACATATTGACACACCGATATAAACCTCCAATTAAGTGTATTATGTTTTTAATGTGTTCTGACTTATTAAGCAGTTTATAAAAATATATTAAGAATATATTTTGATACAGAGGTGGAAAGTTGCCCAAGAAATATATTTTGATCAACTTCAAACACAGAAAATTAAGTTTTAGTGATATGAGTATAATGTAATAATAATTATCTTAGTGAATTTAGCATGGACAAATAAATTTGCCAATCTATAAGCTGATACCCAGGTTTAAGCTCACTTGTCCACTCTTAATCTTTAGAAGTAAGCGTTCATATGTTATCTGTATTGTTTGCAATGTATACGATAGGGGCTTTGGAAGCCCTGCTAATGGATAGAGGAACAGATTTGATATAAGCAAGCAAAATACTGCCTCTGCTTAAACCTGAGAGCTCTTGGCATCTTGGGAACTCACCCGCTCAGAGGTTGATACATGCAGATATGCCTTGGCTATGTAATGATAGGGACTAGTCAGAATCAGTTTTCATACCCAAACCCCTTCCACATGACTCTGGTTGGAAAACTCTCCTCAGATTCATGTCTTAAACATAAATTACTATGGAGTTGGAAAAAGGTGATCCTTATTTTTCCAATTTCTGTTTAGCAAGTGATTCTTCAAAATTGTTGGGATAAAATTAAATGACCTATGGGGCTGGCGCTGTGGGTAAAGCCAACACCTGCAGTGCTGGCATCCCGTATGGTACTGGTTGAAGTCCCACCTGCTCCACTTCCGATCCAGCTCTCTGCTGTGGGAAAGCAGTAGAAGATGGCCCAAGTCTTTGGGCCCTTTCAGTCATGTGGGAGACCCCGAAGCAGCTCCTGGCTCCTGGCTTCAGAATGGCACAGCTCTGGCCATCACGATCATCTGGGGAGTGAATCAGCGCAGGGAAAGCCTTTCTCTCTCTCTCTCTCTCTGACTCTGCCTCTCTGTAACACTGCCCTTCAACTAAATAAATAAATCCTTAAAAAAATTAAATGAACCATAACACATAATCTGCTACAAAAAGTGTTTAAGCACCATTTGATTTTGACACTTGGATTTTTCCATATTATTTGCATTTTAATTTTATGCTGCTGAATATTAATACTTATACATAATCACTACTGGAGATTAAATTATTTCAATTATACTTTGTTCAAGAGAGGAGAATTTGGTTGTGTTTTAGTTCCTTGCCTGAAATTTCCCTGCCTCCTTTCAAGAGACCAGCTCTTCCCCATGCCATGTGTTGTTCCCCACTCCACCTCTTGCGTTCTTTTCCAAGTTTGAAAGCCCACCAAAAACCTGAAAAACCTGTATGGAGAAACTTGCCTCTGACTACTACCCTCATCTTCCATCCTGACCCTTAGCCCATCCTAAGATACATAAGGCCCAGTCCACTGGAGGACTGTGTTATGCTGGCAATTGGCCGCATCTGCAAATCTATTTTTCCTCTTGAGTAAATTTGTTTTGGGTGTGAGATGGTATCCTCTCTCTTCTCTGTTCTGGTTCCCCTTCCTTTACAAATACATTCTAGTGTTGATAAAGCTAAATACACAACATTCATAATTTTGTCCCTTTATAATTTTTATTTATTATTACCACTTATTTGAAAGGCAGAAAGAAAGCCATAGCTAGGTAGATGACATAGCTAGCTAGCTAGTTAGCTGGATCTTCCATTCACTGGTTCATTCTACAGATGTCTACAGCTGCCAGGGTCGGGTCAGTCCGAAACCAGGATGGTAGATTTCGCTCCAAGCTTCTTATGTGATTGGCAAGTAACCAACTACTTGAGTCATTTCCTGCTTCTCTTAATATATCAGAAGTAAGGAAGCTGGGATCATAAGCACAGACAGGACGCGAACACAGACACTCTGATGTGGAAGGTGGGTATTTCAAGCAGTATCTTAACTGCTGCACCAAATACCCGTGATCATACTTTTGTTGAAAATTTTCTATTTTATCTCATACCATCACTTGTAATTTTGTGTCTAATTTCATACAACATACCCTGTTTCAGTCATAGCATCAAATCACTTTTCATTAGTACATTTATATATGGCAATATGTGGTCTTCAATACACAGTAATCCAAATATAATATCTTCATCATCTCCAAGCTATTTAACCCAATCAAAACAAATAGCTTGATGTTCCCTCTAGGAATTATTACAAGAGATCCTGGTCCTTTGGTCACTCAGAGTCTTAATCTTCTATGTTACTTTATACTATTAGTGAGCACTGAAACTGAAGAACCATAGATTTCTCAGTTGCTTCATTTTATGATTACTTTAAATTTATTATTTAAATCCTTTAAATTCATTAAGAATAAAATAAAATAATCAGCATTGTTGAGTATGGTGGCAGCTACATAACCTAATCTCACACCATGATCCATTCAAATTTAAGGATCTACTCGATATTTCTTGTGCTATTTTATTTATTTTATTTATTTGAAAGGCAGAGTTATAGGGAGAAAGAGAGTTGGAGTTAGAGAAAGTGAGATCTTCCATTTCTGGGTTCACTACCTAAATGGCTGCAGTGGCTGGGGTTGGACCAGAGCAAAGCTGAAAGTTAGTAGGCGCATCCTGGTCTCCCACATACGTGCAGGTCCAAGAACTTGGACTATCTTCTACTGCTTTCCCGTGTGCATCAGCAAGGAGCTAGATTGAAAGTGAAACACCTATCACTTGAACCAGCACCCATTAGGCCACAACGCTCACTTCTCATGCTATTTTTAACTATTTCAATGCTTCCATCATTTTACTTGTCCTGCATTCTTAAATTCTATTTAAAAATTCTTTTATCCTTATTGTTTGTTTGTATCTTAATATTTTTTTTGACAGGCAGAGTAGACAGTGAGAGAGAGAGAGAGAGAGAGAGAAAGGTTTCCTTTACCCTTGGTTCACCCTCCAATGGCCGCTGCACCAGCGCACCGCACTGATCCGAAGCCAGGAGCCAGGTGCTTCTCCTGGTCTCCCAGGCGGGTGCAGGGCCCAAGGACTCGGGCCATCCTCCACTGCACTCCTGGGCCACAGCAGAGAGCTGGCCTGGAAGAGGTGCAACCGGGACAGAATCCAATGCCCCAACGGGGACTAGAACCCGGTGTGCTGGTGCCACAGCTGGAGGATTAGCCTATTGAGCCGCGGCACCAGCCATTGTATCTTAATAATTCTAATACTTTTCCAATCATACACATTCCATGATGATTCCTTGGGGAAGATATTCAGAACAACTTTGCTCATGTTATTTTTCCTCCCTTCAAAAATAAAGTCATGGGGTCAGTATTGCAGTGCATCAGATTAAGCCACTGTGTGCAGTGCTAGGATCCCATTTGGGCAACGAGTCTAGTCCTAGCTGCTCCATTTCCAATATAGCTCCCAGTTAATGAGACGGGGAAATCAGTGGGAAATAGCTCAAGGGGTTGTGGCCCTGATACCTCTGTGGGTGACCTGGGTGAAGCTCCTTGCTTTTGGATTTGTCCTGGCTTAGCCCCAGCTGTTGTAGCCATTTGGGGAGTGTAGCAGTGAATCGAAGATTCCCTCTCTCTCTCTCTCTCTCCCCCACTATCACTCTCTTTCTCTCTCTGTCTCCCTATTTCTGGAACTTTACCTTTCAAGTAAATAAATAAATCTTAAAAAGAAAAATAAAGCCACAAATTGAGCCCCAAATGAACACTGTTTACCACAGCATCAACCATCATTAGGGTCAAAGACAGAGTTTTTAGAACCTGAAATATCATTACATATCTAAACCACAGTTGCTAGCATTCTGAACAATTTAAATATTCCATTTGATAGCCAAGAGTACAGCTTGAGATTTGCTCCATCTACTTACTATCTGAAAGTCTCAAGTAAAATCAAAGTTGTCCTCCAATTTGGCAGTAGCTACTGTAGCAATGTAAATACATATATATAATAAACTTCCACTATGGCTGGGCATACTATTTATATGGCCCATAAATGAACTTATCTCTTAAATATCTGTGATTTCTGTATAGGTGGGTTCTTGATTGCTTGCTTGGCTCACTTGCCCTTGTTTTGAATTTGTTCTATAATGCAAAAGCAATTTCCTGTCTCCTTGCATCTATCAACCTTGTGTCTTTTTCTTGAACTTCTTCCAGCATTGGTCAAAGCACTTGAAGAACCTCACGCCAGATGAGACAAGAAAGCCAAACTGCCAACTGTGGTTACATTCTAATTCCTCTTTCTCCAAAACAAAGGCTAAATCATAATTTAGATGACAAGCTTCTTTTAATTACTCTGTTCACAATGTCAGTGACATCACTTAAGCCATTAAAAAATAGGAAGTATTTGTAAGACAAACAGGTTACACTTGCATGACATTCTAATACAAGTGAAAAAAAAATATAGAAAACTCTGAAAAGTTCCAAATACAATTCTCACTTTTGCGCTTTCCCCCTCATTCCCCAAATCGCCAGAATCCATACAACAAACACCCTTTATCATTGACTATTGAATCACTCTGATACATGAGGTGTGTCCTTATTTCATTGAAGTCTAGGCAAAAGTTTGCACTTGTGCTATACCTCACTAACTATATAACTGTTTAAATTTGATATAAATCATCAATCTATGCACAGCCTTAAACAATGTAGAAAAACTTGCCCCAGGAGACATTCAGTGAATTTCAAGCTTTAAGGCCACATTGGAAATCCAAAATCAGCATTTCCCATTCTTACCTTTTTTTAAGATTCATTTAATTGCTTGAAATACAGAGTTAGGGGGGTATCTTCCATCTGCTAGTTACTCCCCAGATAGCTGCCATGGCCCAGGCTAAGGCAGTCCAAAGTCATGATCCAGAAGAGTCTTCCAGGTCTCCCATATAGGGAGCAGGGGCCCAAGGAATTGAGTCATCATTTGCTGTTTTCCTAGATGCATTAGCAGGCAGCCGTATCAGAAGTGGAACAGGTGGGACTTGAACCAGGGCCCATATTGGATGATGTCATTGCAGAAAGAAGCTTAACCTGCTATGTCACACAGTGCCAGGCCCTACCATTTGCATCTTGACACAGGGTACTAGACTTTCTGGTGTATTTGCAGATAAACGCAGACCTGTTAACTGTCTCTAATTCAAAAGACAAGGGATTTCTTGTAACTTATATCATCCTGTTCCTTCAATTTTCATTTTCTTGAAATGATACAATTTTTTTTCTAATAGAACATATATGTATTCCAAATTCCTAACAGGGATCACTTTTCAGCTAAAATTTAAACACCTAAGAACAATTGTGTGTTAATTACAGAGTTCAACCAATGGTACTAGAAGAAAAACAAAATACTAAAATGGATAAAGTATTACATTGTACATCAACTGTCAGGACAAGAGCTGATCAAGTCACTGTTTCTTACAGTGTCAATTTCACTTCAACAAGTTTCCCCTTTGGTGCTCAGTTAGTTGTCGCCAATCAGGGAGAACATATGATATTTGCCCTTTGGGACTGGCTTAATTCACTCAGCATGATGTTTTCCAACTTCCTCCATCTTGTTGCGAATGACTGGGTTTCGTTGTTTTTGACTGTTATATAGTATTCAATAGAGTACATGTCCCATAATTTCTTTATCCAGTCTACTGTTGTTGGGCATTTAGGTTGGTTCCAGGTCTTAGCTATTGTGAATTGAGCTGCAATAAACATTAATGTGCAGACAGCTTTTTTGTTTGCCAATTTAATTTCCTTTGGGTAAATTCCAAGGAGTGGGATGGCTGGGTTGAATGGTAGGGTTATATTCAGGTTTCTGAGGAATCTCCAGACTGACTTCCATAGTGGCTTAACCAGCTTGCTTTCCCACCAACAGTGGGTTAGTGTCCCTTTATCCCCACATCCTCTCCAGCATCTATTGTTGGTAGATTTCTGAATGTGAGCCATTCTAACTGGGGTGAGGTGGAATCTCATTGTGGTTTTGATTTGCATTTCCCTGATTGCTAGTGATCTTGAACATTTTTTCATGTGTCTGTTGGCCATACCACTTGTTCTCCTTGATAGGTGACAACTAACTGAGCACCAAAAAGGAAACCTGTTAAAGTGAAATGAACACTATGAGAAACGGTGACTTGATCAGCCCGCACCCTGACTGTTGATGAGCAGCTTAATATGTTATCCCTCTTAGTATTTTTTTTTGTTTGTTCTACTTAATACTTTTGGTTGAATACTGTAATCAATACACAATTCTTCTTAAGTGCTGAAACTTAACTGAAAAGTGACCACTGTTAAATATAAGAGTGGGAATAAGAGAGGGAAGAGATGTGCAATTCGGGACATGCTCAAGCTGACTTACCTCAAACGGTAGAGTTAGAAACATACCAGGGGATTCCAATTCAATCCCATCACGGTGGCATGTACCAATGCCATCTCACTAGTCCCAGTGATCAATTTCTGTTCACAATTGATCATAATGATAGGACTAAGAACCAAAGGGATCACAGAAACAAGAATAGTGTCTGCAAATACTAGCTGATAGAATCAAAAAGGGAGAGAATGATCCAACATGGGAAGTGAGATACACAGCAGACCCATAGAATGGCAAATGTCCTTAACAGCCCTCTGGCCTCAGAATCAGCCCTTAAGGCATTCGGATATGGCTGAAAAGCCCATGAGAGTATTTTAGGCATGGAAAGCTGAGACACTCTGGAAAAAAAAAAAAAAAAAACAAAAACCTAAATGAAAGATCTCCACAAGTGAGATCCCAGTGGAAAGAATGGGTCATCAAAGAAGGAGGTACCTTTCCCTGAAGGGAGGAGAGAACTTCCACTTTGACCACGGCCTTGTCTAAATATGATCAGAATCAGTGAACTCAGGGGGCTTCCATAACCTTGGCAGCTCATGACAAGAGCCGAGGGTGATTACTGATGCCATAAACAAGAGTGTCAATTTGTTAAGTCAACAACAGGAGTCACTGTGCACTTACTCCTCATGTAGGATCTCTGTCCTTAGTGTGCTGTACATTGAGATTTAATGCTATAACTAGTACTCAAACAGTATTTTTCACTTCATGTTTCTGTGTGGGAGCAAACTGTTGAAATCTTTACTTAATGTATGCTAAACTGATCTTCAGTATATAAAGAGAATTGAAAATGAATCTTGATGTGAATGGAAGGGTAAAGGGAGTGGATAAGGGGAGGTTTGCGGGTTGGAGGGACGTTATGGGGGGAAGCCATTGTAATTCATATTCTGTACTTTGGAAATTTATATTCATTAAATAAAAGTTAAAAAAAAGAACACATATGTAGATATCTAAATCCTTTAGTGGGTAATATACCTAATTACCTTTCTTACTTTTAGCTCAGGTATGTATTATTTTCCCTTCATATTTAAAACTATTATCCCATTACATTTCAGAATGTAGTGCTGTAGATATGAAGAATAAAATTAATCTCATTTTTTTCTGTATATGTATGTTGGATTTTTTGATGCTTTTAATTTTATTTTTATCTTCCCTCTGCAGACTCTCAGAATGTTTGGGACTGTCACATGGATTGGAAATCATGTGGGTCCATTTCTAATCACAGTTTTGGATCCCAAATGGGATTCAACTTTCTCAGACACTGAGTTCTGTAATAAAAGCCATTGCCATAATGTCTCTTAGACTTTCCCTCTCTTCAAACTTAAAAAATATATTTATTTCTTTATTTGAGAGATGGAGCTGCCTAGAGAGAAGGAGGGAAGAGAGGGGAGAAAAAGGGGGTGGGGGAGAGAAATTGCTTCTGCTGTTTCACTCCCCAAATGATCACCATTTCAGGGGCTTTGCCAGGCCAAAGCCAGGAACCTGGAACTGCATTCTTGTCTCTCCCCTGGGTGGGTGCTCCTGTGTCACAGGAAGTTTCTTAATCACTGAGCCACACTGCAAGCTCCCTTTCTCTTTACACTTATCCGTTGACTGCAGGCTTGCAATTTCCTAACTATTCTTCTTATTTCAGTGGAATAAAACATGCTTTAAAATGAGAAATAATAAAACTAGATTCACAGAAATTGTTATATTTAATATTACAGTATTATTGATTATAAACATAAGGATTCAAGTTGTTCTGGAAGTTTTCTCAGTAAATTTAGTTAAAATTCACACTATGAAAGAGCATTATTCATAGCATAATCTGTAGTACATTAATACCACCTTACCTTATCCTTAAATTTGTATTTATATATCCTGAAAAAAGGTAGTAAATTATATCCAATACTCTATGACAGGAAATAAAACAGAAAAAATAATAAGAAAATGGACACTAGTGTAGGGGTGGTTTTCTAAGTGGAGTAAAATTTCCTGAGGAAAAAAATAAAATAAGAATGAACATTATATCCATTAAAATGTGATCAATAATTTGTTTTCAGTGATGTGTTGCTAAAATTTATTTCCCCTGACCACTTATTCATGGATATTTCCCCCCACAATAAAGCCATAAGAGTTGAGAAGTATACACTGTCTATAAGTCTTATATTATTGCCATTTTGTTTCTCCTATAACCACTTTGCAATTTAGTAAAATAGATTGTACTTTGGATTTACCAAGGTCAGATAGTTTTAGGTTTGACTCTCAGCTCTTCTACTTAAAGCTTAACACCTTGATCTATTTAATCTCACTAAAACTCAGGTTTTGACATGTTTAAAATGGGGAAAATAATACCCTTAGTGTTCCACTGCAATGATAAAATTAAATGCTTTCTATAAAATTCTTGGCATCCAGTGGTTGCTCACACATGCCAATTTTTCAATCCTTTTCCCCCTACTTCCTCTCTATATCTGCTAGACCAATCAAAAGGAAAATTGCATGATGTTTCCTGTAACAAAATTATTTTTTTCTTTTCTAATTTATTAGTTTTATTATGTTTTTCCCCATTTTTTCTTTAACAGACTTTTTTTCCTCTCAAAGAGGTATATGCATTCTGCTAGATTATTAAATAAAGCTTCAGATTTATGTGTCTGGTGGCTGAGGCTGTGGGTGAGCATAATTGCAGAAAGCTTCCTGAGGATGGTGAGCACTGAGATGTGGTAGATACTTAAAGATGCTGTTTGGCAATTACAATCCAGAGATGCTATTAGTACGTGTATTAAAAAATTTTTGCATATCCTCAATATCTCACTCTTTAATTATTCAAAGAAGTCATAAAATAGAAATGCTAAATTGACAAACCACCACATTAGTGATATAATACAGAACAGCAGGCTAAGAATTTAAATTACAAAATTTTTCTATGTCTCTATAAAAAAAACTATTAAACAGAAAAAAGTAAGTGTAGTGTCTGCTAGGTAAAGCTTTTTCATCTCACAGCTATTTCTGACTCTTCCTGATCTTCCTTGATAAGTTATTTTCATCATTTTTAGAGTGGAAATATTCTTTAATTTTAGTTATCTTAAAAGAATAATATATATGGAAACTGCAAAGTTATAAATAAATGGTGGAAGATCTGATAAAATAGCCTTTGTAAATGCCTGCTGTGTGTTGATGTTCTTAAAGGAACACACTGCTTTGCTAAGAATAAGAAGTGGTGAGTATTGTCATCTCAACCTAACAGAAGGCATGTGTCACAGAGACAAAGTGATTTCCTCAAAGACTCACAGCTGATGAGTGGTGTGAGCACAGAGCAGACTAAAGGATTACCCTATCTGGATTATTTCTAGCTCAATTGTTGGTTGATATTAAGTTGCTTAATAGTCAGCTCTAGATTATCTGTGCCTTGATTGGCCTTGAACCGTATTAGGAAGGAAGATATGATAAATGGTGATTAAAATGAGTATACTATTATGCTCTGAATGACACAAAGTGTATAAAAAGTAAAAACAATCTACTTAGATATGACTCTAGGTATGAAAGTTACATACTGGCCAAGTTTTAACTTCCAATTTTTTTCTAATACTAGTATGTCAGTAGTCTTTCTAATATGCAGCTGCTAATTAATATTTTAACTTGATTTTCTAATAAACTTATAAGTCTGAAGGATAAATGTTAATTCATTTTCCTAAAAACACTTATTGCTCTCTTAGCTTCCCTCATCTTAGTAAATTTTTTTACAGTTTATTCAGTAGATAGGATGCAAAGAGAATCTACTCTTGATTTTCTCCATTACCTCAGCAAGATCTATTGGCTCTAAATACCCTAAAAGCACAACCAAGCCCCACTCTCCTGTCTTCAACATTCTAATTTCAGACACCAATTTAATTATTTTTTTTAAAAAATTAAGGAATAAAAATTTCATGTATTTCATATTTACAGATTCAGGATTTAGTTATACTTTCTACCCTACCCTTCCTCCCACCCATGTTCCCACCCTTCTTCCTTCTCCCTTACCTATTCCCATTATTATTCTTTACAAAGATCTATTTTCAGTTAACTTTATACTAATAAGATTAACCCTACACTAACTAAAGAATTCAAAAATAGTATAAATAAAAAAAGAAAAAAAAGCCACAGATCCTCAACAGTAGAGACGAGAGCTATTAAAAATATCACCACATCTCAAAGTGTTAATGAGGTTGTTTACGTTACCACCTACCTGATCTTTTCTTGCTGCCTATAATATACTGAATAGTGTCCTCCCAAAATGCAAGTCCTCTTAGGAGCTCAGAAGGTATTCTTACTTCTTATTTGCATTAGAGTTTTCAATATGTAGTTAGTTAAGGATCTCAAGATTAAATTTCCCATGGTTTAAAGGAAGCCTTAATTCAAGGATTGAGGTCCTTATAGACAGAGGAGAGGACACAACGAAAAACAAAGATCACACAGCAGTATGAAGATGGAGGATTAGACAAGAGTCAGAATATTATAAGTGAAACAATACCAAGCACTGGGGAGAAACCCTAGATCCTGGAAAGGAAGCATAGGACAGCTGCTCTCTCAGAGTTTCCAGAAGGAACCAACCTGCTGATACCTTGAATCCGCACTTCTAGTCTCCTGAATTGTGAAAGAATTATTTTCTATTGTGTTAAGGCACCTAGTCTGTGGTAACTGGTTATTTCAACTCTACAAACTAATATACCATCATACTCTTCTGCATTTTAATTTCATAAAGCACCCCAAAGTGCTTTAAAAAATAAACCAGAGCAAATCACATCCCTCCTAAAAGCCCTTCAAGGACTATCACATTTAGAGCACAGGTCCTGCAAGATCCTCCCTGACTTGATCCCTAGATTCTTTTTCATTGCTGTTTTGGTTTATTATTTGAAACACAAAATGACACAGAGAGAGGGGAAGAAGAGAGAGACAGAGAGAGATAAAAAGAGAAAGAGAGAAACATCTTCCATCTAGTGGCTCATCTCCAAATTGCTGCAAAAGTCAGATCTGGGACAGTCTGAAGCCAGGACTTCAGAAACTCCATCCTGTCCTCCCATGAAGGTGGCAGGGGCCCAAACACGTGAGCCATCTTCCACTGCCTTCCCAGATGTAGTAGAAAGGAATTGAATGGGAAGCACAGCCTCCAGGATTGGAACCAACACTCGCGTCTGGGATGCTGTCCTTCCAGACAGCAGCTTAACCTGCTGCACCACAACCCATGGCCCTGATCCCTTGCTTGCTTTCTCACATTATTACTGCTTCTTGTCTCCTTTCACTCTCTGTAAGCACCTTTTCTTCTTTGAATGAGACACATTTGTCTTTGGCACACAAACTTTAAACTTGTTTTCTTTTTCAGAAACATTCTTTCTTCAATTTCTTCTGGTTGTTAGCAGACAGAAGTGGTTTGTTTTCTTGGGGCGTTGCTGAAAAATCAGTCTCAAGGTGCAGCTTCTCCGAGGAAAGCGTTATTTACTTATAATAAATGAAGGAGACAGTGGGAACAGGTAGTTGCACAAAGCAACCCTCTCCCTCAGCAATTTGCCAAGGCTTTTATAGCAAAGGTTAGGGAAGAATCTAGGATGTAGAAAACGGCAAGTGGCAGGGCCATTCCTGCTTGTAATATATAAAACTTTATGTACTGTGTGTCCAAAACTCTGACTAAGATGGGTTTCTTGCAGTTTTCCTTGTCTGTGGTGGTCTGATCCCCTCCTAGTACAATATTGCAAGATAAGCTTTCCTGGAACATCCTCTGAAACACAAGCTCAGGCCAACAAACTGCTTCAGAATCTCTGCCCCTTTTGTTTGTCTAAATCTTGCACTCTAGGTTTCCACGACTCTAGGTGTTTCATTTCATTCATTCATTGCTCAATTATCACTGATATTCTACATTCTATAAGATTGTCTCTAATTGCACAATATGTCATAATTATTTTTTATAGTTTCATAAACTATTATTTTTTTCCTTTTTTTCATTGACTTAAGTGTTTTTATTTCAAAGTAATTTGTGCTTGATTATGAAGGACATTTATTTTTCATCAAATTATTTATTTATATTTAAACTCAGTGCTGGCCCATTAAAAAGTCAAGGTGTCAGACAGAGAATGAGAAACAGAAAAGGAGAGAGATCTTCCATCCACTGGTTTACTTGCTGAATAGCCACAATAGCCATGTCTGGACCAGTCTGAAGCCAGGAACCAGGAACTCTATCCTGGTTTCCCCCATGGTAAACAGGTCCCCATGCACTTGGGTTATCTGCTCTCTTCTCAGAGATATTAGTAGGAAGCTAGATCAGAAGTTGAGCAGCCAGGATTCAAACTGGTGCTTGGATATGCAATGCCAGTGTTGCAACTAGCGTCTTAACCCGCTGTGCCACAATGCCATCCACGAGAAGGAAATTTTGAGGTTAGTGTTTGCCTTAAAATTATCAATATCAGTTAGGATGCCTGCATCCCGCATCAAGTGCTGGGGATTGACTCCTGCTTCCAGCTTTTGATTGAAGATTCCTGGTGAAGCAGACCCTGAGAGGGTGATGACTCAAGGGGTTGGCTCCTGCCACCCACAAAGTGAGAGACCTGATCTAACTTCTTGGTTCTTCGGTTTGGCCTCCCAGCTGTTGTGGGCATTTGGAGAGTGAACCAGGGAATGGTAGCTCTGACTACCTAAATGTCTCTATCTCAAATATAAATACACACACACACATATATAAATCAAGGCACTTTCCCATTTTGTCTGCTGCTGTATGCACAATGATGACAAGAATGAAATACAGTAGCTATTCAGTAAAATGAATGGATTACTGCATAATGACTTTAGCCAAAATCATTAATGGAAAAATATGCAGTACTGATAAGTTGGATGAGGGTGTGTAGGAACTCTAGAAATTAATCACCATTGACGCAAACTTACATTTAAAATAAGATAAGGGGCCTGCATTGCAGTGTGGCAGGTAAAGCTATGTCCTGTGATGCTAGCATCCCATATTGGTGCCTGTTTGTGTGCCAACCGCTCTACTTCTGATCCAACTCCCTACTAATGGCCTGAAAAAGCAGTGGAAGATGATCCAAGTGCTTGGGCCCTTGCCACCCATGTAGAAGACCTGGATAAAGCTGCCTCCTGGCTTCACCATGGGTCAGCCCTGGCCATTGCAGCCACTTGAGGATTGACACACTGTTTGTCCCTCTCTCTCTCTGATTTTCACTTAAATAAATAAATCTATAAAAAAAATAAGTCCCTTTAATTCTTGTTTACTCCTAACGTATCTCAGATATTACTTTCAGAAACTATCGAGATGATTGCTTTGTCTTTGTTGGATTTTAGCTAAGTAATTTAATACTATATAAAGCATGATATAGATATCTACAATCAAAGTACACATATAACAGTCAAAACAGCTTAGTTCACCATAGGTTTTAATAAGACCCTTCACTTTATATTATATATATTAAAATATTCAAATATTACCTAAATTGCTTTCTCTCTGTTGACTTTAATTTCATAACCTGAGTGATGAAAAACTTAACCCAACATCTAGGAGTGAGGTAGGAGGCACAAGTTTATTTTGCTTATGGCCAAGCTTCATGAGTTTAATCTAAAAATCATAGTGAGGAAATACTCTGATACCTTCCTTTATAACTTACATGATTGAAAGTTATGATATTTGACTGAATTTTTTCTCCTTTAGGGCAAAAATTGTCAACTTTGTCTTTCCCTCAACCGAATCATTATGAATAACACAAGTATTCCAGAGAACAAAGCATAACATTATTGAATTGTATTGTATGTTTCCACTGTGTTCCTTTGTAGTGATTTATATATATTACTTCTGTTAGTTTGGTAAGAATTTTGTGGCAGCAAGATCTAGTAGTACTGTGACAGGTTTATCCATCACGTGTCATCCCAAGAGGAGGAATTATAACAATGACAATAAGGAAAAGCCTTCGATTCAGGGAGGATTGTCCATGGATAAGCAAATACTTGTTGTTTAGTGGCACATTCCCTAGCAACACCAAATGACTGAGACCATCATGTGGGTTCCAGGGAATTAAGCAAAGTAAAACTCATGAACATTTTAATTTTTTGCTCTTCATTGAATCTCCTAATGAGTGATATTGAACCAATATCCTTCCATCAACCATAAAATACATTTCATTTTACCCCATAAGTATGATTTTCATCCTCAGTATGGTTAAATTTCTCAAAAATATGCTACATTTGCAATTGTTATGTTTTTTCATTATTCTTATTAATCAATACAATATTTCAAATGATAGCATTTTACAGAAAATCCTCTGGCTGTCAATGAACTCTTTTGTGAAATTAAACTTTATAAAATGTCATCCTTTTTCTGCTAATTTGTGATATTTTATTTTAGTGAATATTCTCACTCCTAACACAGTTGTCTGTTTAGTTCACTTTTTTATTAATTGCTATTATTTTCCTGTTATTTTTCTGATAATGTTTTTTAGCCTACTAAAATTGTTTCTTCTCTTTGGCTTATTTCTTAAACATTGGTGATATTGCGTATATATAATGTTTTACTCTCATGAACAGTTTTCTGAAAATTCTTTTGGAACAAATAGTTTTAAATTAGGCAAGTGAATAAATAAGCATTTTCTGAATGTTGAAATTCCTCCCTGCTTTCATTTTATTTTTCTGTTTCCTAGACTTTCGCTGTATGAAGGACTGGTAGAGGAGGGACTAAGGACTGTTTTGAGGGACTCTTTGAAATTGTCCAGACAGTCTTGACTGTAAGAAAACAATGTAAGTTAGCCAATATTGTGTCAACATGATGGAAAACTGTGGAGCAGATATACCTGAGCATTGAGAACATTACTATTCAAAAATGTTTATATTAAACTGGAGCTGCATAGTACACAGAACTTTGTAAACTGATTTGCCTCTCCTGCTTTAAGAAGTATTGGCAAGGTAAAATATTATTCTAAGTGCCTACAGTTTAATTGAGTTCAATTTTCAAAAATAAAAAGGGTATAAATCTTTAATTCTCTGGTTCATGGGCATGCTTTCCATTTGCATTCATCGCATTGACTTGGAAATTTTATGAAATTTCATGTATTGTGTTGAATTAACACTAATTCAGTTCTTCAAAAAGACAAATTTACCAAAAAGGAAAACTGACTACTTCAAATGGGGAATGAAAATAATGGGTAGCTTACTAATAACATCTTTTGTACTAATGCACTGACCTGAATTTATAACTTTTATCTAGCAGCTAAAATTTCCTCTGCCTGTAGGAACAGCTATTATGTACCTTAGCAATGCTATTCACCCATGTAGAATCGTAGAGACCTTGAATCAGCCTGCTTGCTCCACAGTAGCTATATTTAACTAGATTCTCGAGAACAAGCTATATAGTTACTTAAAGGAGCACCTGATTTCTATCCATACAGTAAACTAACACACTAGGAAGCAGTAGTTTTAATCACACAATTACCACAGTTCTGAAATACAAGAAAAATTAGGGAGAAAAAATGTACTTTTAATTTAGCCATCTAGACTCCCATAATAAGTATCTCAGTTATAGTCAGTGATTCAATTTTGTGTTATGTAGATTTATAGCATATAAAAATTGTTGATTTAAGCTATAAAATGAATAATCTTATGTACAGAATAAAAGTTTATGAAATATTTTGAAATAATAAAATGTAATATTTCCTTCCAAATCTGTCGAATATGAAAAAATTGACCATTTTAAGTCTCTTTTAGATGTTAATATGCATTTATTAAAATAAATCCTAAGGGCTGATGCTCATTTACATTTAGATTCTACATATTAGTGTCATTTTCTTCCTCTATATGTATGCAACAGGTTTCCTACTGAATAAAAACCAAATCCCCAAGGAAATTTCTCTTAACACAATTTAGTCATTCATCCATGACAAGTCTTTCTCTTCACAACTGGTTTCAATGGATATTGGTAGTTTTTTTTGGACTGTAAACTGTGGGGCTCCTATACCCTAAGCTTCTGAGATATTTCTTAGAAGTGTCACTTCACACATCCTAAGAGAGAAATCGTGGAGAAGTAAGCAATCCCAAACTTAAACCAAGACTCCTGGTGAATTTTTTACCGAAGATAGGTTGAGATTCAGTAGTATAAGGCATGAATACTATGATTAACCAACTGAACTGATATCTCGATTAAACAGAGTATTCAAAATATTTGTTTACTTGATTAGTTGTTGACATGGAATCATTGATGCTCAGTAAACATTCTATAGAATCAAAATATGAGCAATTTGTTTTATTTTATGCCCACAAATAAACAAATCTGAACTTTCAAAACTGTAAATTCATGTGTCTAACAGTAAATCTTGTCGCTTTAACTCAAATTATGAATGATGATACCATTCATATAAAACATGGCCAAGTTTCCAAGTTATTCTGATTCATTACACTGTTTTGAGCAGACTTTATCTAACATATAAACATATCAACACAGTTTTAACAATTAATATGAAACTATGTGTTATTATTACCTAAATAATCTCAGCATGAATGTGTATATATATGTACACATAATCTAAGTTGTTTATTAGATTTCTGTAGATTTGCAAGTGTGAAGGATAATTCTTAGATTTAACATTCCATAGAATCAAAATATGAGCAATTTGATTTATTTTATGCCCACAAATAAACAAGTTTGGACTTTCAAAACTGTAAATTCATGTGTCTAACAGTAAATCTTCTCTTTTTAACTGAAATTATAAATGATGGTACCAGTTGTATAAAACATGGCCAAGTTTCCAAATTATTCTGATTCATTACACTGCTTTGAGCAGACTTTATCTAACATATAAACATATCAACACATTTTTAATAAAGCTAGAGTAAATATTATGCATCTTCAAAGGCATGTAAAATCATCTAATATTGGTCACTTAGATTAAGTTGCTTGTGTCTAGTATTCTGCCTTATGAATCCAGAAAAGTAAGTCAGACTTAACATCAGTATAATGACAAGCCTACAGCACTTTCTACTCCAGTGGTAGATGCGAATAGCCTATGGAGAGCATAGAGGAGAGAGAACACTTGACTTGTATGTTCTGCCAATTGCCAATCTCTAGGGTATGAGTACTCCCCAAATGACGGACTTCAAGTTAACAATAGATAAAACTTGAAATGACTTCAAAAAATTTCAGAAAACATACTAAGTGATCATAGAGAATTAGGATAAAACAACTCCAGATGGCCATTGCACTATTCTATATAACTTTTCATTAAAACTCAATCACCTTTCAGATTGTATATTCCCTTATTTTTAATCTCTATACTTGTCAGTAACTCAAATGCATGTACCAGAAAATTATTAGAAGAGAGACAACATATTTTGTTGAGTGTTTTGCCCTTAATACATAGTGAAGAACATGACATGTGCTAGGCAATCAATAAATACTTCTTGAATAAGTGAAGGAAGGTAGGACTGGTAAGTAAATACAAAATTGTGTTACATGAAAGTCATTGTTTATGCTAATGTTTCTGCCCAATTATCCACCTGCATTTAACTTGGAACATTAGCAGGGAGATGGATCAGAAGTGGAGTGGCCAGGTCTCAAACCTGTAACCACTTGGGATGCTGGTGTTGCAGGTGATAGCTTTACCCGTTACACCACAATGCTTTCTTAATGTCTTTTTAACATTGCAATATTTTTGTAGAAATTAAATTATTATTATATATTCTCATTAGTCTTTTTTGCTTGTAGAAAATAATTTATTTGTATATTCAAATTTTATTTTAATTTTATGTCTTTTAATTGTTATTTATTTGAAAGGCAAAGAGACAGAGGCATATAGGAAGAGATTCTTTGCCCACTGCTTCACTTCTCAAATTCCCACAAATGTTGAAGCAAGTTTTTCTATAATTTTCTTTTTATTTCTTCTTTCACTTTATCTCTAAACTTTTGTTTACTTGGATTTATATAACTTACTGTGAAAGTTAACTAAAAATTCAGCAACATTAGGTAGTGATATATGTTTCCACAATAATTGTTTAATAAATGTCAAGTATTATCAGCTACTGATTTGATTATTATTCTAATATTATTTCTATTTTTCATCTTTGCCAACAGCCAAACTTAAAAAATTTCATAAAAGTAACAATGAATATCAACTTGGTAATTAGTTTGTGATAGCATGCAAAGTGATTTACACACTGCTTCATACAGTCCTCAGAACACCACATCATATGAACGTTAATGTTGCCCCAATTTCACAGATGAGGAAACTAAGGCCAAGAATTTTCTTAGTGTGTAAAGCAAGAAATTCAATGTAGTTCTGAGGAATTAAAAAATCCTGTACTCATAGTCTGTATCGAAAATTAGTTGCAACAGTACTTTGCAATATTTCCTTTCATATGAATATTTCCTATTGGTGCCTACTAGACAGATTGGAAAATAAATTGAAGTTAAGAATATGTTTCTAAATTTGTTGTGTGACCTATTTAGTATATTTAATGAGAATTTTGGACAATATAGGCCTAAGTTTGCCAAAGAAAAGGAATTCATTGCATCATCAAGCTGTTTTAAATGTATTCCAAATATGACCTAAATTTCAAGTCAAAACAATTTTAAGGGCAATACTAGATTGACTGGACTAAATCCCAAAGCTTTATTTCCCTAATATTTTTGTTTTCAGAACTGGCAACATTGTGAATTAATTCCTCAAAGAATGCAGACTTATCTTAGACAAAGATATTATTTTAAGGGTTGTGTTTAAACTTCCTGAATTGTAAAATATTTGTGAAAAGAAGCATACCATATGCATCATTACTTAGATATCTTCAAATTAAAAAGTTTACCTCATAAATCATCCTATCCTATGGGTTTTATTAAAAGAATACAATGTATATTTAGATGTTTACCATTTTAAGAAATATTCAAAATTTCAGGAAATATTAAAGACTCCCTAATTGTATGTGTGTTCTTATATACACATAGGCAAACTTGCATAAAGTCACACACAACTTTCTTATTTACCATAGCTTTGAAAGATTATATTTTTCATATTGAATTATTCATAAAATCCTAAGGCTAATTTATACATGAAAGAAAAGAAAAATGTAGCTGTTGCTCATAAATCCTTATTTATGAACAGAAATCTAAAAGATTTATAATCACTACTTTATGGCAAGTTTCTATCATATGATGCCTTAACTTGAAAACTTCTCTTAAGTAGAGAAATCCTGTTTTAAGTATATAATTCAAAGTATATTCGCTTTAGAAAAAAAAAACCTTTTGGAGTGATCACATTCCCAACATAGGATAGATGATCTCAATGACTCCTTAGAGTTCCCAAATAAACTGATTTTTTAAACAATATGCTATGATTCACTGTCATTGAAAAGATAGTCATTTTAAACAACTTGCAGATACAAATTTAACATTTAAATTTGTTAACATTTAACATTGTTCATGTCACCCATATGCATGACTGTTCTATGATAGTAGAATCCAAGAAAACACAGTTCTTTATATTTCTAAATAAAATTGAGTTTTCCTGGTCTACATCACATGAATTGTTGGAAGGTATACCCATGCTTTCATGGGGTTGCTTCTCCTTTTTGCTCTAATTATCCCAGAATTTGACAGTCCTTTAACATTTGTGAAAAATTTGTATTATGTAAGGACTACACAAGAATTTCAATGTTATTGCTCGAAAAGAAGCATTTATTAATGTGCTATAACTTGGCTAAACAAAATCTATTTTAAAGTACTAAGGATAAGATATTTATTTGAAAACAGTTTTTATCAGAACAACATGCATTCTGCTAAAATTAATACAGGAAGACACATCAAATTCATATAAAGTAGCAATGGAAGATTGGTTGAAGTATTGATTCTTTACAAAACCCTATGAGGACAATGTCCGAAATAAACCAGCTGTTTATAAATTGGATGACTCTTTCAAGAAGAGACAAGATGGCATTAAAGTTGAAGCCCACAACCACAGACCACTCAGATCTCTTTACAAAAGAAACAGGGGTCTTATTCATGCCCTTACGGAAAAGGATTTAAAAGAGAAACAACAGACAGGACACTGACTCTGCTTACACAAATCTGTCTGAAAAAACAAATTAAAGTGGTATAAATTCTCCACTCCAAAAACATTGGTGCCCAGATCAGCTGCAAACAAAAGCAGAACTTTTTACGAAAATTTCAAATAAATAGTACTAAGAACTGAAACACTTTTTTGAAGAACTGTAGCAGAAGATGACACAAGGCTCTCCCTCTATGCTCCTGAAGACAAACTACAATCAAAGCAATGCCTATTAAAAGAGTGGAAGTCATCCAGTAAAAGAAAAAGCAGGTCAATTAAAAGCAAAAGTGGTGGCACCAGGCTTTGTTTGCGGTGGGCAGAACTGTTAATAGTATTCTGCTTGTTGAATTTCTGTGGAGGCAAAGAATGGTAGAATCCATTTAATGTGAGAGTGTTTTGAAAAGTTAGCCAAAATTTTAGCAGAATGTTCCTGGGAAATCTATCTCAAAGAGTCTTTTGCCATCACAATAATGTTCTTACTCATTTCCCACACTGAACAAAGGCAATTTTGCAAGAGTGTCTATGAGAATCATTAGGGATCCACTGTCTAGTCCTGATCTGGCTCTTTCTGACGTCTTGTGTCTGACTGTAAAAAATTTTAAATTGGAAGAAGTGTATATTTGGAAGTATCATTATTCTCTTAAAACTGTATATATGAAATACATGAAATACATGAATTTTTAAAAAATAAAAAAATTTATAAAGAAAATGAAACAAATAATGTAAAAAAAAAAGAGACCACAGTGACATAACTATTTTTCTGAATCCTCAAGTCCTTTATAAATGGGCTGGTAACTTATGGAACTTTTGCTGAAATATAAAGTTTATTATTTTTAATTTTCAGATTTAATTCCTTTTTTACACAAATGTTTTATTATCTCCTCATACTGTATGATATACAAAGAAGATGAATTGGAAGAGTGACTCATTTTTAATTGAGATATGTTTTATTTTTAAAATTATTTTAATTAACTTTAATATATTTAGTTATGTCATTTACTTGCTGTGTGATCTTAGGCAAGTTATTTTTCCCCTTTGTGCCTAAGTTCCATATATTTAATAATGAAGTTAATAATAGATATTACTTTAGAAGGATATTGCCAAAATTTATAATTGAATACTTGCGAGTATTTAGATAACTTCTCACATAAAATATGCAATGAAGGAAATTGAACTATTACTCTTTTTTTTAAAACTTATTTGACAGGTAGAGTTATAGACAGTGAGAGAGAGAGAGACAGAGAGAAAGGTCTTCCTTCCGTTCTTCCGTTGGTTCACTCCCCAAATGGCCGCTACAGCTGGAGCTGTGCCGATCTGAACCCAGGAGCCAGGAGCTTCTTCCTGGTCTCCCACACAGGTGCAGGGGCCCAAGCACCTGGGCCACAGCAGAGAGCTGGACTTGAAGAGGAGCAACTGGGACTAGAACCCAGTGCCCATATGGGATACTGGCACTGCAGGTGGAGGATTAACCAAGTGAGCCACGGCGCCGGCCCCTGAACTATTACTTCTTAAAGCTACATAACCTGTTGTGAGTATCCATTCTCCCCCATGCCCTTGCCCCTGCCAGCTGGTACACAAGCTGACATATTAGTATTTCTTAGAAGCCTATTTTCAATCTTCCACAGAGGTTTCCATGAAGATTACTTCCAAAAATTAGGTGCAGAATATTAATGGATCATATTTCCTGCTTCTCAAAAAATTGAAGTGAGTACTTGGTACAGCAGATAAGATTTGTGTTGCGATGTCTGAATCCCATATCCACATGCTGGGTTCTAGTTCTGGCTCTGCTCTTCATTCAAACTTCCTGCTAAGATATGTCCTAGGAGGCAGCAGGTGATGGCTTAAGTATATAGGTCCCTGCCACCAATGTGGAAGACCTGGATTGAAGTCTTATCTGCTGGATTCACCTGGCCTAGTCTTAGTCACTACAGGCATTTGAGGAGTGGACCAGCAGTTAAGTGCTCTCTCTCTCTTCCTCCCTTCCTCCCTTCCTCCCTCTCTGCCTATCTGCATTTCAAAATAAAAGAGCAAATTAGAATGTTAAAACAAATGGCTCTGTACACTCAAGTTTTTGAATTTTTGTCTGCTTTAAAATAGTTTCTTAATTGTTCCCTCTGTTGTATAATGTTTTCAATTTTGTTTATTAAGAGTTTGAAGTGAATCACAAAAGTTCTTTTAACTCTGGGAGAAGGTAATGTATAATTGAATTTCAAAAATATAACACAGTCGAATCTTCTAAAAAGATAGCTTATACCTACAAAAAAGCACAAAAAAGGGATGATTGACAATACTTTATATATTGACTACATATATTAAAATAGTAGCTTATATTAAATTCATATTAAATATAGTTTGTAGGTATTTTCATAAATATAATTTGTTCCTTACAAAATTTATTTTAAGTATAATTGTATAAATATATTCTTTTCTCATTTACTTAGTCTTTTAGAAAAATCCTTTTGTATACATTTTTAAAAATGCATAACTGAATGTTTTATTATGGTTAAAGAGTTACATTTTCATGAAAGATGAAACTACTAATCCATAAAGAGTGATTAGACATTTTTTCTTTCCACTATTCCTGTTTTGAGTTCATTCAACTGTGGCCCTCTATGTCTTAGAAACCTTTGCATCTTGCTCTATAACCTCAGAGTGTTTATGCATATGAATTGGGGATCATTTTAAATTCTTTATTGAAAGGATAGGACGATTTGAGCATAGCTTCAGTGTTACTGAATAGCAGACATTGAAATAAGTATCACAAAAGTGTAATCATTTCCACTATTGAATGCTCCTTCCAAATTTATTTGTGACTCCACCATTCCTCCTCTAAGTTCCTTTCCCTTAAGGACACTCTGTCTCTTAAAACTTTCTGTCTTGCCACTAAGCGTGTTCAGTATTGGTCAGATGGTACAGGAGGTCTTCTTGTGATCATTGGCTCAGCCACTCTGACATTACAGACAGTAATCGTGGTCTCTTTGTCAAAGTATAGGTAGGTGCTCAAAGGTGACTTGTCTCCCAACTTCTATAAAGTTTGTTAGTAGTTTCATTAGGAGGCAATGTAGTTCTCTCTAAAAATTAACTGTCTTGGAAAAAAAAAAAAACAAACATGGCCAGCATACACATAAACAAATGCTATAGGCAAGTTAAACATAAGAAATCAATGTCTTATTCCTCCCTTCACCTTGACTTTGACATTGCCATTACTGAAGCAATCATCAACATAATCATGAGGAGGAACAGTTATATGAGGTTCTATTCCTAAATTCAGTTCCATTTTGAAAACCTTCATTAGCTGCAAATAGTTTTCTACTTTTCCCTGGTACTGTAGTCTGAATCTTAATCAACCTTTAGCCTTATTGATAAGGGGAATAGGAAAAGTAAGGAACCAATTATAAACTGTAAAATCAAAACCATGATTATGAGCTCAAAAATTTTCCTGCTTAAATGAGGGGAACAAAGAAAGTTAATAGAACATTTGTATCATAAAGAGCTGTACCAAACACACCTGAACTTTCTGACTATCCATTAATTGTATGGATTTCGAATTTTTTACACAAGATATACTTTTTAAATTCTGTTTTCCACAAACCTTTAAAATTCCCTTTTATCCATTAAGTGAATTCGTTATTAATTGTTATTATTGTGATATAAGTAAAAGGATCTGAGATATGACACAACTGAAGAGTTCTTGAAAAAATAAACTTTTTTAGAATTCACCATATAGAACCCAGTGTGAATTAATATGAGATAAATCACATAAATATCTGATGACTTGGTTTCTTCAATGGTAAAGTGAATTAAAATGGAATGGAACAGTATTTTTTTTTAGGAGGAATAGAGTATATAATTCAGTTTTATAAATAACAATTAAGGCTAAACAGACCATGAACTGAACCTGGCAATAAAATGCCTCACTCATATGTTTTTCTAGGTAACACACATACACTCCAAATGGAGACTGCTTTCATTTGGTTGAGTATAAGGTAGATAATTTAAAGAGAACATAAATCAATGTACTGATAATTTAATCTTATATTTGAAAAATCTATGCCTACTTTCTCTCACCCAAAAATTCAAGAGCATAAGCTGTTTTCTGCTCATTTTCTAACCTTCCAGTATGTTCCTTCCTGCTTCTTCCTTCCTTGTTATTTTTTAAAATGCAATTATATAATATTGGTTCAATTTGATTGCTTGTGAATTATCTTTGATGAAGATTTACTATTTCTGTCATTGTGGTATAGATTTTTCTTTTTTGGAGTTGAAGATTTGCTATTGATCTTGATCAACAATTTCAATATTTCTAAAATATATTAATGTAACACATTAAAAGAAAAATTTTTTTGTCTTCCTTTTGCAAAAACTCCCATGTACATATTCAAGTGTGTGAATGAATAAATATGCCCATTTGTATGACACATGTTTAATATCTCAAATTAAAAGTAATGAACTCACATCCATAAAAAAATTGAAGGCACACTTTTTGTTTTCCAAACTATTTTTTAGTTGAACAGATTTTTTTTCTTAAAATATTCTTTCATATTCTATGGTGCATTTATTAAATACTTGCCAAAATCCAATATGTAGATTCCATGACCCTCTATTTGTTATAACCTATTGTGAAAACAATATTCCTGGTCAAATATATTAGGAAGAAAAAAAGTTTCATTTTTATTTCATATGAAGCAGTCAACAAAAAAATTGGAATCAGCAACTGCAATTCTTTTAGGAGGATAGTATATAATGGAGTGAATATTATAAATCAGTAAATAGCATGTGGAGTGAACGTACAAATTCTATTAGTTTCTATCACATCATTTTAGTGATATGGTGAAAGTAAAAATATGCACTATTCTCTCCTCTCAAGACAACAACTATATGAGTAATCCATTTTATCAAAATTTCTTCATGAGAATGATCTCTATATACTAAGAAAAAACTACATTTTTTAATAACTTATCTGTCTTACTTAAAAAGGTCCATGAGTAGCTGCATTCGGTATCAGATTAGAGTTAATAAAAAAGAGTCCTATTTCATGGCAAGACCGATGATTCTTTTTCTCCGACTCAAAATCCACACCAGGCACACATCCATGCTTCTCTTATATGCAATGCTATGATGATACGCTCTCAGGGAAGTCATTTTGAAATCACTTTTGTCAAGATCACTGAGAAATGGAGCATTACTCTGAAAAGCATTTGGAAAACAAATTAAGATACTGACCTGCAAAAGAGTTGCAAACAATATAGACTTCAAAAATAATAATATATCCTGTTGAGATATGTGATATTAAAGAATAAATCAGGGGCTGGCACCAAGGCGCAGTAGGTTAATACTGCATCTGTGGCGCCAGCATGTCATATGGGCTCCCGTTCTAGTCCCGGCTGCTCCTCTTCCAATCTAGCTATCTGTTGTGGCCTGGGAAAGCAGTAGAAGATGGCCCAAGTGCTTGGGCCCCTGCACCCACGTGGGAGATCAGGAAGAAGCTCCTGGCTCCTCGCTTTGGATCAGCGCAGCTCCAGCTGTTGTGGCCATTTGGAGAATGAACCATCGGATGGAAGACCTTTCTCTTTCTCTCTCCCTCTTACTGTCTGTAACTCTAACTCTCAAATATAATAAGTAAAATCTTTAAAAAAAGGAATAAATCATTGACTAATAGAAAGCTTGTGTGCATGAACAAAAACAACTTTAGGTTATTGTTTACCTCTGGAGAGTGAAGAAAGAAAATGTTATGGGGATGGTGTTTCTATTTACCCATTAAGTTCTAATTCATTTGCTTATTTATTTTTAGAAGACTTTTTTACCAAGTGGAAAAAAGCCCTACTTTATATTAAAGCTGAGTGTTGATAGAAATACAATTTATATTATTTTTAGTTCATTTGATATCAAAATTTTAAAATATTTTTAAAAAATTCTTAAGCATTTAATGATTTAAAGTGCATGGCTTACTCCAACCAATTTAAAAATGTCTAAATGTAAATTCACATTCATTTTATGATAGGAAAAGAAAAATAGTATAAACTTTTTTGTTGTATAAATTGAAGCAATTTTTGGATCAGTGCAGTGCCAACTGTGGTGGCCATTTTGGGAGCGAACCAATGGAAGAAAGACCTTTCTGTCTCTCTCTCTCACTGTCTGCAACTCTACCTGTCAAATATAAATAAATAAATAAATAAATAAATAAATAAATAAATAAATTGAAGCAATTTAGCATTGAGAATAGGTTTTTTGGGCCAGCCGCTATGGCACACCGAGTTAAGCTGCTTCTTGGAACACCTGCATCCCATACTCAAGTGTGGGTGTGAGTCCCAGAACCTCTGTGTCGCTCCCCCTCTTCGTGGAGGAACGACACAGGACTCTGCACTGTTCTTTTGTCTGCTCGGCCCTCCCCGGGTTTGCTGCTGGTTCTTCCCGGGTTGGCTACCGTCCTTCCACCTCTGTGGAAGGGCGGTTCCCCCTGCCACTTTCCCCACTTCCGCGGGGGAGCGGCACACCGCCGGCCGGCTCTCTCGGGGGCTACACAGGTGTTCCTTCAGATAGATGTTCCTGGTGCATGTTGTCTCTCTCCTCCTTTGTAGTCCTCTTCCACCAATCCCAACTCTGCTACCCACACGCCGAGTACGCTGCTCTCCTCCAATCAGGAGCAGCTCCTGCAGCTTGTCAAGTTGGTGAGAGGAAGCTGTGTAGAAGCTGTTTGCTCCTCTCCCAGCGCCATATTGTGGGAGAGCAGATGCATAGAATAAGTCTTAATTCCAGTAACTTAGTCTAGTCTGAGTTGCTCCCCACACTCTGCTTTCAATCCACTTTCCTATTATGCATCCTGGGAAGGAGCAGAAGATGACTCAAGTGCTTGGGTTCCTGCCACCCATGTGGGAGTCCCTGATGGAGATCCTAGCCTTGACTGGACCCAGCACTGGCTGTGGTGAGCATTTGTAGAGTGACCAGCAAATAGAAGTCCTCTCTCTCTCTCTCTCTCTCTCAGTCCCTTTGCCTTTCAAAGTATATGAAAATAAGTAACTATACATTGAATTATAGATTTTCTGATGATGACTATTTTTCCATGCTCAAAATATAGTTTCAGTGTCTACAGTTAAATACTTCAAGGGTGAAAGCCACAGAGATCATTCTTAGCTCAGATTTTATTTTTCCAGATTTATTTTATTTGTTTAAAATGCAGAGTGACAGAGAGAAGTAGAGAGAAGTGAGAGAGAAAGAGAGAGAGAGAGAGACAGATCTTGCATTCACTGGCTCACTCCCAGAATGACTGCAATGTCCAGGGCTAGGAAGCAGGATGTCTGAGACTCCATGTGGGACTCCCACGTTGGTGGTAGGATCTCAAGAACTTGGGCTACCTTCCGATGCTTTCCCAGGTGTATTTGCACAGAACTGAATTGAAGTGTAGCATCTAGGATGGGACCCAGTGTTCTATTATAGAATGCTGACTTCACAGTCAGCAGCTTAACTCACCCCACACTATACCTTGGACCCTTAACAAAGAATGTTAATTACAGAATTATGGAGAGTGACTGATATCACAAGAAGAAAATAGATTAAAAAAAAAATCTGTGAGGTGCTTAAGAGTTGAGGAATCACATTATCTATATTAATTCCAACTGTTCCTGCTGACATACAGTAGACACTCAATTTTATCTTGTTGCTGTTGTTGCTGAACAAGATCTGAAAATATTAGCATGTTTAACATGCGAATGGCTATGTAAAATGAAGTGCAAATGACAGAGGAGTTACTATAGTGGTAAATATTTTTCATAGCTAATTGATTACAGTTTTTGGGCTGGCATGGCTGAATATTTCTCTTATAATATAGTGAAGATTATTTTCTTGTGATAATCAATTTGTTGATTCTCATCTAAATCTTGCATATTTATTATCTCACATTAAATCCTTTAGGCCCACCAGGTTGTTATCCTAGAACACTTGTAAACACATATGTATCTTCACTTGTAGATTCTCAAAAAAAAAAAAAAAAAACATTTTAAATGGTACATATTCATCAATACTATTTTTGAACAGATTTTAATTTTCCTATAATGTGTTCTACAAAGTACCCTTCCTCTTCCTTACATTGATACAGAAAAGTTATTTCTGTTTCTTTCTTGCTATTCTCAAAGCAATACATGGCCATGACTCTAACCCTTTCATTCTCTGAAATGCTGGACTAGCTTTATTCTTCCTTTGAGACATGAAGTATAATTTCCAAATAGGGATCCCAGCTAAGTCATTTCCTCACCCCTATTCTTACTCAAAAACATACAGAAACTCATTTCGGAGTACTCTCTTCTCATATTCTTTTTTTAATCGTTCTTTACTACAAGGTCATATAACATATATTGTTTGTATAGTAATTTTTAAAATTGTATTTATATAGTTTGAAATGCACAATAACAGAGAAATAGAAAGTGATCCTCCATTTGCTTGTTCACTCAATAAATATCCACAACAGCCAGAGCTGGGCACACCTGAGCCAGGTGCCAGAACTCAAACTAGGTCTCCAACACGAGTGTCAAGGACCTGAGCACTGGAGTTATCACCTGCTGTCTCCCAGTGTGTGCAGCAGTGGGAATCTGGAATTGGGAAGAGCTGGGAGTGAACCCAGCAACTCTGTGTGGGATGTAAGTGTCGGAAGCAGCATCCTAATGCTGCCTGAAATGCCTACCCCTGCATTTTACTTTAAAGCAAACTTGTTTCTTTTATGTAAACATGTAAAGAGCCTTCACAAAGTTAAGAGAAAGGATGGATTATGAAAAAAAATTATGCGATGTAAATTTTCCTATTAATTTCATTTTCCACAGAATCTCTGAGCACCTTCACATAGTGTTCCTCAGCCAGCCACAATTGTTCTATCAATAGAACAACACAAATGATATCTATCTTAACCCTCATATCTACCCATATAAATACTATAAAATGAGTGTCTTGAAAAGCCTATCTAAAGAAATATATTTCACTACAAGATCCTCTCAAATGAATAAAATAAAATTTATATTAATATTTATGTGCATCAAGTACTTCACAAAATTTAATAAAAGTTATGACAAAAATAACTGTCATAAAGGAAGGTACTTTAACACCTCAACAGATTTTTTATGTACAGGTTTATACAGCAGTGAAATCAGATGGGCATATAGTCAATATAAACATCTTTTATTACATTGTCTGTTTTCACTAGATTTGTTACTAGACAGTATTGGTATTTACTCTTAGTACTAAAATTGAAATGGATAAATATAATGTCATGTTATTTTTAACAAGTCTTAATGGCTTGCATACCATTTGGATTTTTGAAATCTCTTTGTTTTATGGGTTTAGAGCGCAAACTGTCCCAACACTACGACAAATTCAAACAAAAAAATTTTAATATCATGTCCACAGAAATGGTTAAATGATTCTTACTAAAATTAAGTATTTTAATATAATAACTCAACAGAATACTGTTAGATAAGTTTTATCATTTGAATGAACTGTGGTTTTGAGCCCAGCCTTGCATTAGATTGCTTGCTATTATTTTTAAAATTTAAACAATTTAAATTTTCTAAGCAGTTTACAATAACATTTTGAAGACTTCACTTATAGCATGTCTCTTTTATAGGCCACATTTTATCAGATAATTTATACAAATAAACACCTAATTTGTCACATCTACTCTCTAAAACAGGTAGCATATTAATTTTGTACTAGTAATATGTGATATTTAGAATGGTTTAACACGATCGTGATCATATTGTTAGTAAGTTGCCAATGCCAGTGTTAGTAGTTAGCTCTGTTTGTCACTATAATCTTGAGCTGCTTCCTACTCCAAATTGCTGGTGATCAAAATGTTACCTCTTAAATGTTTCTTAAAGACTTTACTTGAAGCAAGGAGTCATTATATTGTTAAATAATAATCACAGATAAAATACTTTTTAGTTATTTTAGGAAATAATTCCCAAATATTTTTAATTATGACCACCCACATTCCAATGAATGGAATAACTTCCTGGAGAAACGTTTTTTTAAAAAAAAAACATATTTTTTATAATACCCCTCTGAGTAAGACTCTCCAACTCTCCCTCTGGTAAGGTAAAAGATTTTAATAATTTTTTAGGCAAGGAAAACTTGTTAAGCCATCTGTCATTTTGCAGTTGAAATGTAGCTGACATGTGACTGTTTATGTAAGTTTTTTGCCTTTTCTTTCACCCTTTCTGTCTCTGCCAGTGGATGTAGTTGGAGGAAGTTATCTCCAGGCAATGTTCTATTCCACCCCAACTAAACAGGAGAAAAAAGGAAGGATTTACTAAATAAATTTCCTTAAGAGCAATATAAAATTAAATAACTATACAGTAGACAGCTAACTTAGAAATGATAAAATGGTTGTAAAATAATTGAAATGGTCCATGTGATATATTTATTAAATACCACACAAATATTTGAATTCCAGTTTTGGGTGGTATCAAATATAATGAAATACAACAGTTAGATGGCTATGAAAATATGGTATTAATATGACTAGTGCCCCCAGATTATTATATCAATCATAATTTTGCACATAAAAATTTATCAATGGACTGGCTGGCTCTGTGGTGTGGAAGTTTTAGCCTCCGCCTGCACTGCCAGCATCCCGTATGGGCACTGGTTCAAATCCCGCTGCTCCACTTTGAATCCAACTCCCTGCTAACATGACCATGAAAGAAGCAGATGGCCCAAGGACTTGGGTCCCTGCACCCATGTAGGAAACACAGAAGCTCCTAGCTCCTGGCTTCTGCCTGGCCCAGCACCAGCCTTTGTGGCCATTTGGGAATGAATCGATGGATAGAATGTGAAAGTCTCTCTCTCTCTCTTTCTCTACCTATCTATCTCTATCTATATCTCCCTCTCTCCCCTTCTTTCTCTATATATTTGCCTCTCAAATAAATAAATCTTTTACAATAATTTGTCATGGGGAATTTTTAAGCAAATTCCTCAAATGAAATGTGGGTCCTCCAAAGGAATTGTGAGACTTTAGACTGTCTCTGCTCCTGATCCATATGACCACCTGCCTGGGCCCTGGCCCTGTCAGCATCATGTGTCGGAACTAATCCAGTGCAGCAAGTATACCTTGGAAGCTTCAAAACTGGAAGCTAAATAAACCTCTTTTGTCATCAGGAGTAGCCCATGTTAGGCATTTTACTTATTGTAAAGATTTATTTACTTATTTGAAAGGCGGAGTGACAGAGACAGAAAGACAGATATATCTTCCATCCACTGGTTCACTTTCCAAATGATCAAAACAAGCCCTGGTTGGAATATCCTGAAGTCAGGAGACAGGAACTTCGTTTCCATCTCCCACATGGGTAACAGGGACTCAAGTACTTGAGCCATCAT